>NW_020171404.1:10192-125597 GCF_001481775.2 Trichoderma gamsii | reverse complement strand
AACAAAAGCAACAGAAAACTCACTCTGTCATAGGAATCATGTCCTACACCAACGATGAGGTCGTCTCCACCGACATGCTCGGCAACAACAACTCTTCCATCTTCGATATCAAGGCTGGTATCTCCCTGAACCCCAACTTCGTCAAGCTTGTTGCCTGGTACGACAACGAGTGGGGTTACTCCCGCCGTGTCCTCGACCTCTTGGAGCACGTTGCCAAGGTCGATGCCTCCAAGAAATAAGCGTTTGACTCGGGCTAGATGGGCCCAGTGATGGGCGTAACTACACTGTCAAGACGAAAAAACAACCACCAGAAAAAGAGAAAGCAGGGTGCAAACAGCTACCGCACGCCAGCATGAAGATAGATCTCATGCTGTGTATTTCCGAGCTTGGAACCGAAATGGAGAGAAAAAAGATACTCCAACCCCTAAAGATACTCCAACCCCCTTGGGGAAAAAAAATTAATGCCCTTATGGATCTGGCGATGCAAACTTTCTGCTAGTAGCTTTAGCTTCATAGGCTCTGGTACATACTGAGCCTATATGATAGTATCATGGCCATGAAAAATAGAGCCAATCCGCTCAACCACTTTTATCTGTCCGTTTGATTTGCACTTGTGATGTCTCATAGTTTGACGCGTGACAGCTGATGAAAACCCTTGCCATTCTCAGCTTGTTTAACATCAACTTGATCAGTATCCCAGGTTGACCGTCTGAGAGGGTCATTGGTTTTCTAAGCAGCCCATCTCCAATGGTTTCTTCTGATTTTGCTGGAGAATTACTCTCTTTTGTAGCATTTGGTAAATTACTGGAAAAGTCACGATGAAGGCGTACTTGAGATGGCAACTAGCCGCCCTCCAAGTTACGTTGACCTAAAAGCCCCATAGCCATTAGGTGCTTACACTGGGCATGAAGAATACCAGCCTGCAGACAGAGAAACATCATTTTATCTGTTCTCTCTCTACGAGACATCACCTTCACAACTTTGAAGACCAATAGCGCCAATAATAGAATCCTTGTGTTGCAATTGTTCCCTGTCGTTATGAGACGGTATATACTTGCTTGAATGTTCGCTTCGTAATAAGATGCCGCCTTGACCATTTCCTAGATGCATTTCATTTCCTTCCAGTCCCTTGCCAAATACCCATTGAAGTTCCAATAATAACGTAAGAATCGTCCCTCCACAGTGGCTTCCTTCCACTCAGCCAGCTCTTGATGTAAGCTTAGATCTCATCTGGATTGGGCAGGCTACCAAATCCGTCGAAAGACCTGAAATGAAGAAGGAGAAAGATACATGTTAGAATTATAGATCTGACTGATTGAAGAAGGCGTACTTTTCGTAAAAAGAATACTTACGCAGCACTGGCTCTGGCGCGCTTGAAGGGACGGATAGATGGGCTGTCCATCCCATCGTCCTCGGCGGCCTGCTCTAACTTGAGCTTGACGTCGTCGTCCTCGTCATCCTCGTCGAATTCCTTCTTGGCTGGAGTCTTGCGCTTGCGAGGAGTAGCCGCCGCCTTGCGAGGAGTGGCGGAAGCCTTGGAGGTTCCAGCAGCGGACGGATCAGACGCGGTGACGATTCCATTGGTGTCGCGAGCCTTGCGCAACTTTTGAACATGTTGACTAGAGTAGAAGAGAAGGCATAAGATGTTAGCAATGCAGACAGTTTCTTTTATTTTTGTTTCAAATAGACAAATTGAAAGGAAACAGTGTAAGGCTTTGTCGAAAGAAGAAGAAGAAAGAGTTGCTTGTAAGTACTTTATGGCATCGTAGCTGTAGCTGTATCCGCGTTCTTGCATCCGTCTAGTGACTTCCGTCAAGAAAGCCTTGCCGCCTTTGATTTCATCAATGACGCACAAGAGAAGCGCTTCGTGAGCAGCCGCGTCCCAGCCTCGGGTGGGCTTGCTGCCCGATGGCATGGCATCTTTGGACTTTGGTGCGACCATTGTAACTTGAGATGGCAAAGAATGAAGTTTTGGCTGATGAATAGTGGGAAAGAAAAAGGTTGAGGCTTGGATGGAGATGGTTGATATGATGGGTTGATGAGTGAATGCTGAAGAGAAAGAAGTGCGTGATGGGATGGAAAGAGTGTGGTGCATATATGTAAGGGAATGGAGTAGTGCACAGGTCAGATAAGAGTGAATGCAGTGCATCAAATAGGCGAGCAGTTCTGCCGTTCTTTTTTTTCCTCTGCTATGCATTCTCCATGTCTTCTCCGCCCCAACTGGCAGAGTGAAACACAGGTGCCAGGGGTGTTGAATGCAGGCCGATATATGCAGGCCGGTATATGCAGGCCTCGTTGCCATGGGTGAACTGCCATTGGTGAAATGCCATTGGCCCAAAATCTCAACGTACCGAAGCGCGCCCTCGGAAAAGGTGTAGCCCATCTTGCTGAGATCGGCCATGACTTTGGCCCATTGCTCTGAAGAGAGGCTCAGGTTGCAGAACGTGGCGATGAGGATGTCTTCGTGGACTTGAGGGCTCCATTTCATGATTTGACGAGAAGCAGACATGGTTGGTGATGCTTGGGTGTAGATGGTGATCTTGAAGTTGAACAAAGGTGGGTTTTTGTAAGTGCAAAAGCTGAGAGATGAAAGTCTTGGGATATAGAGATGTTATGAAAGAGTGAAGGAATGGGAAGAGGAGAAGAAGAGGTGATGAAAAGACAAAGATTCAGTGAATTGAGAGTGAGGAACTGATAGAAAGGCATGCTTTTATGCCGTGCCGTGCCGCTTGCACATGACTTTGCTTTTTGGAGAAATGGCTGTAAGCGGTGAAGACTGTTGCATTTTGGCAACAAAATCACATCTATGTGGTGGTGTGAAAAAGAGCAGGAGAGGGAAGGAAAAGAAGACATAATAAACCAATATAAAAAAATAACACAGAAGAAACAGCCCTCTTACCGGATGGCGCTCCACGAAGTATCGTAGCCTCGAGAAGTAAGAAACTCGACAATGGCAGTGTTGACCTGCGGATTGAAGCTGTTGGTATGGTTGCCCGCTTGGTAAAAGGCGACGAGCAGGTCGTTGAGGAAGTCGACCTTGTCCCAAGCGGAAGAGGCCAGACCTGGGGCCGAATTGGCCGAAGCAGCTTTGCGAGGCATGATGAATGTTTTGTTTGTTGAATTGAGATTGGCAAATGCGTTGATTGTTCTTAATTTTGTCTAGTTTGAAGGCTTGAAGATAATAAGCTGTGGATTGGGTTGTTGGTGGTATATGTATTGGTTGGAAGCAGATTGGCGGTGTAAGGGTGCCAACGGTAAGGCGAATGTCAGGCTCTAAGCAGAGAAGTGAATTGGGCTTGAGAGAAAAGTCACTTCATGCTCGTGTCTAGCAGATGAAAGGTGTAGGTATTCAAAGGTAGTCGAGGAAGAAAAACGGCCAAGGTGATGACAATAAACACAAGAGCACAGGGTAATCAAGGCCGCAAGCACATAAAGGATACTATAATGGAGAATTAAGTGTATATGCTTGAATACCTGAGAAGGCCTCAATTCAATTGCCACCATATCTCAACTAGGTGCTGTGTTGCTTACTTTCCGTAGCCATTATCTCCAAATTCATCTTAAAGTTCCCTTCCACGCAGCTAGTCACTCCAATCTTGACTGTAATGCATCAATATCTGAGCAAATATGATTCCAGATGGCAAACAATAGATATCCCATATTCTTCCTCAAAAAGCAAGGTGGGTATAGCAGATGGGCGCCTGGGGAAAGCTTCCCAGAGGTGAACCCTAACCCTAAAGGCTTTAGAAAGGGTCCTCGCCATGCTCAGCCTTGAAGTTGATGCTGTCATCCTCTTCTCCTTTGCCAAAGGGTGAAGATTCCACAGCAGTGGTGGTGTCGTCTCCAGCCTCAGCCTCAGCTGCGGCGGCTTCGTCGTTCTCCTTCTTGGCACGACTGCCACGGCCTCTGCCTTTGGTTCCAGTACGGCCGGTGGGCGTCTTGCGGACCCTGCTGGGAGTCGAGGCGCCGCCGGGAGAGGCATTGCTGCCCTTCTTTGGGGTGACGTTGGGGTCGATGCCGAGCTTGCGCTTGACTTGACCAAAGCGAACCTATGCAAGGAATCAAGTTAGATGAAAGGAAAGATAAGTATGGTAGGGGAAATGGATGTTTCTTAGACGATAAGAGACGAACCTTGGCGACTTCGGCGTTCTTGAAGCCCTGCTCTTGAGCAACGGCGTCCCAGTCAATGTCCGCACGGTTGCGAGTGTGCTTGACAATGGCGAAGAAGAACATGGCCTCAGAAGCTGTAGGCTCTGGACGCTTGGTTGGAGTTTTGTCGGCCATGGCTCAATTCGTTGTGCTTTTGGTGGATGAAAGGAGGACTTGAGGATAGGGCTTCTTGCAGATTAATATCAGTAAAGGAACAGAAATTAAAGACAATGTTAATGTATTTGTTTCTTCCTATTCTAAAAAAGAAAGAAAAAAAGAAAGATGGAAATATTAACAAAGACCTACTTGTAAATCCAAGATGGAATAGCTGAAATGCTTTACTTACTTGATGATTTGTTGGTGAGCAGGGGATAAAATCTGCTCAAGTTGTGCGGTGCGGGAAAAGCTTGGATATGTTTGTGTTTAGGTTGAGAGAACAAAAGAAAGAGAGATGTGAAAAAAGCAGGAAATTTATACCTGGGTTAATAGCTGCCACCAGAAATCTGTTTGATTTCTAGAAATTGAAAGAATGGCCGTGCTTTGACACCAAACGCCAGCTGTTACAACTGGCGGTGTACTTTGGTGTTAGCAGCAGTTGAATTTAAGCCACTCGGCTGCAAAGTGAATCACGCATGCAGTTCATAGAACAATAGAATGTATTGGCAAAATGTTGCTATTTTGCGGTTGTTGGGGCTGAATGGCTTTGAGAGGTTATTGGATAAGGGTAGCTACCTTTACATACATTGAAAATACTCTAATGGCTTTTGAATAAAATAATTGAGATAAAGAGGGCAGAAGTACATATCTAATATGCCAGCCTACCTATTAAGGATATTGTACTTGTTGAAATAGTTATTCTAGATGACGGCAGCTAATATTCTTTGAAGAATTAATCTTTCTGCAGGATTGGCTTTGCATTATCACAAAAGCAAGAAGATAGCATTCAGCGCTCAATAGCTGGCTTTGCATTGGTACTACTAAGCTATATCGGAATCCTGATGGCTGAAAAAAGAAAAAGAAAAAAATATAAAGAGGACGGATACTCTTGATCCTTTTTATCCTCGCTAATTATACACATGCTATTATAAGCCCTTATAGTAATTTTCACGTCTTCCAAATACCTAACCGATCCGTTCTTCTCTCCGTAGAGAGGAAATGGGGATATATACCCGAAACCAATTGGCCACCCGCCGTGGCTAAAATCATCAAATCATAAAAGCAAGTTTAACCGCGCTCCAGACTTCCTTGGAATTGTTTTTTTGGTCGATTTTTTGTTTTTGTATTCATAACACATCGCTTGAGAAAAGAAAGTGCTAAATGAAACCAGCTCAGAAGTGTCGGTCGTCCCAGTCGCCGCCAAGAGGCTGGGAGCCGCCAGACTGAGATACACCCTGGCTGTTGACGTCGCCTGAGGTAAATCGGTTCAAATCGAAAGCAACATCGAAAGCGTGGTCATGGCCGGCATGGTTCATAAAATCCGAGTTGCCATCGAGAGGAGGAAACATCAGACCATTCGCAGGTTGAAGATCTTGGAGGACAGAGGGAGAGATGGACAGGCCTTGAGCCATGTCATCGCTACACGGTGTGAGAAAGCGGCCGCTGAAATCATCACCGTCTTGAAGGTAGGGAGACGCATCATCCATGTAAGGAGATGTGAGTGACGCAAAAGACTCTGGAGAAAACTGCACCTAGTTGTTAGTCGCATGTAACGGAGATTATGCTAGACAGCCAATCTTACCAGAGGGTACGAAGAGATGTTGGATGAGCCGGGCTCTGGCTTAATGGGCGTTTCCTTCTTGGACTGTGTCTCCTTCTTCGATGACTTGGAGACTCGGTTCTTATCAAATGGCTTGCCTCCTCTCTTTGTCGGCTTGTGGCCGGTGATTGTTGATCGAAAACGGGAGAAGCGCATTCTGGCAGCGTGGCCATTGGCGATAGGCTCTATGAGGACGGGATCGGCGGCTACCTGGCTCCAATCAATCTAGAAGAGATGAAGAGTTAGAATCATTATCGGTTGTAGCCTGAAGAGATGCAAAACCTACGTCTCTGAGGTTCTTCTGCTTCAGGATGGCGAACAAGAAGCGGGCCATGGCATTGTCGCTGTTAGGAGACATGATGACAAGGTTGTTGCGGAATGTGTTGTTTGCGTTGAGAAGATGATGAGGTAATTGCAAAAGTAGAATTAACGGCCCGACAGATGTGGCTCGAAGCAAATAATGTAGCAAGAAAGCTGAATATAGAACAATGCCGAGCTGCCTAGGGGCAACGACTGCTTCCCCGGGATGTGGCGATGAATTCGCAAGTTACGAATCAAAGAGCAAGAGAAAAAAGATGGCGAAGTATCGAAGATATCGTCGGATGGGAAATTCGTATGATGAGATTAAAAGCTTATGATCTATCAAAAGAGATGGAGGGAAAAGGCGGAGACGAGGGCGATTCGAAACTGCGTGAATGATATACAGATCGAGAACCGGGTGAGATCGAAGTGAAGATCAAACTTGAGGCTCTTCCTATTGACAGCCGAGAAACAATGCGATTTTCAACGCACAATGACGATGACGAATAGACGAGCAAGGCTTCAGACTAGACACTCACGGGTTGAGACCAGAAAAGAGAGAGAGGACGAAGCCAGGAACCAGCAGGACGGCCGTCTCTTATAAACAGCCTCAGCTAGCGGCAAAAAGCTCGATAAAGTCACCTGCAAGGATCCAGGAACGAAGCTCCCCCAGCAAGGGCCCCCTTCGTACTCCATCTGGTGTTACATTTGCTTCGCTCGTCTCGTTTTTTGCCTTTTCACTACTTGCCGTCGGGCTGAGAAATCCGCATGCCGGATGGACGCCCCCCCTCCCAAAAGGCCATGTCTAAGACCAAATCAGAGATATCTTCTGGCCTAGGGCCTGCGGTTGCCTGGATCTGGGCGCTGGGCTCCGGCTTCTGGAGGGAGAAAGGCGGGTGGTACGGTGGGACTGGACGGGGCTGCAGCGCGTAAAGTGGCAGGCCGTCCGCTAAACAGGGATGGAGGGGGTGCGCTGAAAGGGCCGCTGTCAGTTGGTGTGGCCCCCTGTAAGCCACTGATGGAAGTTGGCTGACTTCTGATTGCGGGAGACGGTGGCGACAACTGAATGGACTACTCATAGAAAAAGAAAAGAGAGAGCTTGATTTGCTGGCGTTGCTTCCAAATCTCGGATCTTGATATCACTTTTTAGTTTCGTTTTATTTTTATTCTTCGTCATAGAGTTCAACCCAAATTGCATTGGGATTGTACAGCTTCTGAAATTGGTGCGACCGCATGTGCCAAGCAAGCACCTGCGTTCCGAAGCAGCCCAAATTCCAACGTCACAGCCAAGTTCATGAAAGCGAATCACATCTAACAAAAGGATAAGGCAAACCAGGGGCTCCTCATCCGGCATAAGAAAAAAATGAAAGTGAAACTCCCGTGTGACTCATCTATTATTTCCCAGCAAAAAGCAAAGACTAATGCGTAGCGGTAAAATTACGCATGCAAGAGGAGGGGCGTTGCGATAGAAAGAAGAAGCTTTGGGCGAGCGAGCGCAGCTCCACGCAGCGATGCTCATCCTTTCGACTGTCATTGGGCCAACCAAGATGCTGTCGCAAGACTATCAATTAGCCTAGTCGTAATTATGATACTCAGGTCCCGTCAATCAAGCCAATTCTGATGCTGGCAATTGATCTAAGCGCAGTATTCGCTCTACTTGTCGATTGTCGTACTCTTATCTGATCTCGCTATAACCTCGCTCGCTCCCTTTGCCTCACTCAATCTAGATTCATCAAAAATGCTGCGCCTTCCTGCCGGCCGTGAGCGTAGCAAGTGAATTATTACAGGCCCCAACCAAATCTAGCTAGGGGACATCCCATTCCCATCCCATCCTCACCGACCGGTCGTTTTCATCGCCCTTGTCTGTGTTGCTCGGAGCTAGCGGGCTACCATGCGAGGAGGGGCGAAGTTTTTCTGAGCTTTCCGTAGCAACAAAAGCTGCCACTTTCGAGTGTCAACTTCACAACGAGACGACATAAGGAAATGCGGAAAATTTACGATATTATGAAATCGACTATTCAAACCCCATTGATGCCACTTTCACCAGCCTCCATGGTCGCATCCGGGCGTCGCAGCTAATCTGGGCGTCGTGGAGGGGATTCGGATGAGGTGCGTCGGGGAGACGCGATGGGGCGCGAAATTTTTGGGGAAGCAACGAGGGGATCCACCTGCTGCGTCGCCAGGTTTTCGCGAAAGCACGTGAGACCGCTTGGACTGTGGGGCGGTGGGCGATGACCAACCAGAGGCGCCAGACTAAAGACGCGACAGGGAGTCCAACTGAGCCCTTCGTCTGGGAAATGTCGCTGTGCTCAGGGATGACGTGAACTCGTATCTTGGTATGGGATCTGCCTGCAGGATTAGTAACAGGCTTTTTGCGGCGTTCTGAGATTGCCGTTGGCGCTGCAGTGGCTCGATAGATGCGAGATACCATAGGCCATGCTGTCTCTCGCTTGTTTCGATGCTCACCACTGGTGCTACCAGTGTAGATCGGGAGACTTGTTACTAACCAAACCTCTACTACAGCACCCTACCAGTAATTCTGCCAACTATACATTTATACTGCTATGCCTCCTACCTGCTATATCACCCAATGCAGTATCAGATCTTTCATATGATATGGAATACGGGATATCCCGTCGTCCTACATTAATGTTCTTGCATCGTCTCTTTTGAGCTTTCCTCCTGCTCCTACACATCCGACATCCACCTATGAACCCCATACTTTGTAATGACAGAGCTTTCGTGTGTTCTTTTCTTTTTTTGCGACTAAAGCAAAAGACGGCTGCAGGTGCAGATCTCCCTGCGTCTCATTAATAATGTTGCTGCGCTTTTGACTCACTGGCCGGGGCTCCAGCGAGCCTGTGGCATTACTTTCGTCCGACAGCTTGCTCTTTTCGTCCGGCGCTTGCTCGGGGCTCTCCGTACTGGCGTCATCAGCTCTTCTCCGGCGACCAGACTGGAATCAGGCCGTTCCCCTCTATTGGCGCTAGAGAGCAAAGGGAGGGAGGGTAATTGAGCAGAAAAAGGAAACCTTGACGGGTAAACCCCGTGCCAATGCCGGCTAAGTCGCAGCATCGCCGCCCTCAATATGCTACATGCCGCTCTCAAGTCGCAGGCAAGCTTGTAATCTTGGCGGAGAAAGCAGAGGGTATATTGTAGACGCTGGTAGAAGCACGAGCTCGCTCTTTTCAGCCATCTTGCAGCTTGTACTACGCGCTGTGTCGGCGTTTGGCGGGACACTTACACAGCATGCATCTGCCAGCTCCCACCACTTACATGCGCGGACTATCTCTTGATCCGCGCTCCGGCCATCCTATTTCCTGGGTGCACGGGCCTCCCATCCCAACATCCTCCTCTGCGTACATCCGTACCCCATTCTCCCACTACCAATTTTGCCCTTGATTGCCCTCTGCTCTTAACAGCTTCTATCTCACCGCTGGCCACCAAGACAATCCAGCCTAGAGCATCGACGACCCACCGCCCTCCGGTACTCGCTTGTTTACCTTTTTTTGGGCTTGTTTGTTTTTTTGCTACATGGTCTCTGCTGGGCGGTGATATCATTTCGATACTATGAACAAGAACTGGAATGACAGGGCAGATAAAGATCTGTTCTTCACCATCTTATCCGTCAAAAACATTGGCGTGATTAGCGGAGCCGAATGGACCACCATCGGCAATTATATGCGTGGCCTCGGCTATGGCTTTACCAATGAAGGATGTCGGTAGGTACCTTTTATCATGATCTATTAGCTTGTTTATCATCCAATTCGACCTGATCTCAGCCTCGTCTATGCTCAATTGGTCACATGAGATCGCAGTCGCGTGAGCTTTGACCTGGCGAATGTCTGTCACACATACATCGCGAATGGATGCTATTCAGACCATCGTCCATCAATATTGTACCAAAGACGAACTGCTTCCATGGGTCCTTTGTACCATATTCCTTATTCTCAGCAATACCCATCCCCACTGCTTTTACACACCCTCTGAAATACCTGTCTACTTACACCAATCACTCCTGTCGCGTATATGCTCATCACCCCTTGTATCTTAGAGGCATGAATTCATCTACATATACATCTTCTATCCCTTCACTTAGACCAATTCCACGACAAACATCACCACTATCTCTCCATGACTGTTTCTTTGGTTCCACAGTGGCTAACAACATCTCCACAGACAGCACTTTCAGGGCCTCAGGAGAGCTCAAAATAAGAATGAAGCGGATGGCTCTCACTCTGATAGCGCTCGGCGCGCAGACCCAACCCTGAATCCCATAACGAGAAGACCAGGCCCTGGTCGAGGCCGCCCTCGCAAGTCACAAGCTTCAGAAGCAGCTCAGCCCGGCGCAAACGACGCTGATGGTGCTACTGATACTGAGGCTTCCCCCACGGTTGTTCCTGCTAACGTTCCCACCATCATCTCTCCTACTGCCCCTACAATGCTTCCTGGGCCTATGGTGCCTGGGACTATGGTGCCTGGGACTATGGTACCTAATCACTCTATACCCGGACAGGGACCAGAGATGGCTCCTCATGCCATGCCTATCCAGCAGAATCAACATCCGCAACTTCAGTCTCAACACCCCCATCAACACCAGTTTCAGCATCAGCAATTCCAGCAGCAATTACAACACCAGTCTCAGATTCCACCGCAGCTCAAAGAGGAGATGCTCAAAGCGGAGATGTCTGAAGGCGTCAATATCTCTGCTCAAGCTTCAAATCACCTTGATTCCAGTCATCTAGCCGAGTCCGAGGCTGACGCTGAGGCTGACTCGGCAACTTCTCAAGACCAACTTCAGCTAGATCCCGTACAGAGTGGCGATGAAGACACAGATGAACATCCTGCCAAGCGTCAGAGACTAGAACCTCACGATCTAACCCAAGATTCGGCTCTCGACGATGAGGCTGTTTTAGCTCTAGCTGCACATAACGGCACAGATGCGACAGACCCATATCCAACAGAGTAAGTCCTGCTAATATGCTGCACGTTTACTGCCATGACTGACAGAGATTATAGTTTTGGATACAGAGAAGCGTAGCATGCTCTTGAAGCTTGAATTTGAATTAGATCCTTCACATAGCGTTTCGACATATGTGGAGGGCAGCATATTTGCTGACCTTTGGCGCGTTCAAGCGAGCTTATTTTGCGTTTGTTATCTTTTGGTCCTGACTGTATCTCACTTGCTGAGATACTGCCAATAATTTGCCTTGTGTTTTGCAGCCTCTCAATGCAGAACTACAAGGCTTTCATTTTTTTTATCTTTTTTCTCTTTCGAATTGGCATATAATTTTAGCGTTTCTTGAAGACTTGAATGATCATATGATTTACGGCTATGACCTTGGGCAATGCCACAAGGGATATAGTATGGCGCAGACGGTATGATATGCTGCCGGGAGTGCAAATGGGTATATTTATTAGAGCTTGGACGACATCCAACTGGCAAGTAGATTAGGAGCTCACAAATTGGGATACTTTCATCACTTCTAAACTGTCTTCCTCGTTGTTATCCGCTCGCAGAAATCCCTTCTTTGTTTGCTTCAGTGACTGCCATACTCACACAGCACCGTTATGCCAGTCCAGTCATTTCGTCACGCTCCAGCAGCTGGCAGCTGACCGCTGGCCGAAGAGCCACTCACTTTGACCGCCCCAAGCTTTCACTTTTACTCTGCTGCTGGAGCAAAGTGATATAGTGCGCAGGGCTTAATTTCCTGGGAGTGGATTTTTCTATTTCTTTCGCAGGCACGGTCTTGCTCGTTTTACGAATCGCATCTCCATTCCATCACCCACAACTCTCCCATCACAACACTGCTCTGTCTACCAAGACATCCATCAGCTCAGAGCTTCTCAACTCAGCTATATCGCTGCTCAATACGATACTACCCACTTGGCGTAAGTTTACAGTCAAAGTAACTTTCATCCCTTCTCTCTGCACTGTTTGATGCCATCTAACCATCAGCCCCAGACTACCACCCATCCATCATGCCTCCCAAGAAAGCATCCAGCTCCGACACCCCCACCGTCAGCGGCCTCAGCGAGAACGAACTCCGCTTCATCAAAGCCGTCTTCGACAACATGACCCAAAAGCCCGACGCCGACTGGGACAAGGTCGCCGGCGACCTGGGCCTCAAGGACGCAAAATGTGCCAAGGAGCGCTTCCGCCAGATGTCTGTCCGCCACGGCTGGCGCCCCAACGCTGCGCCGGGCAGCAACAGTCCCAGCAAGGGGAAGAAGGATGTCACTGGTCCTTCTGGCGATGGCAAGGTGACCAAGAAGCCGAGAGGGAGAACCCCGAAGAAGACGGCTGTCAAGAAGGGGGAGAGTGACGATTCGGACGTGAAGAAGAGCGAGGAGGATGATGATATTAAGATGGGTATGAAGTCGGAGGATGAGGATGGTGTTCCTTTCTGAAGAAGCTTTTGAGGGCATCTTTGCTGTTGTTGCCGTGGGTATTCACTGCCATTTAAAGAGATAGTTGGGCTAAGAACATGCTGAGTACGATATTCGAGCTATCAAGGTGCTGAGTATCTATATTAAAGCTGGATCGGATAAGACACAGTCCATCGACAGATTTAGTTTCGTGGAGGTTTAATCACACAATTCACACAATCCTTATGATCCATTTACTTCCTTGATTTACTCGTATAAAGTTAAATCGCTGATAGTACCAAGTGCTGAGTTAATAAACACCAACCAGTCCCTAATCCACTACAGCACTAATCACATCGTCATCAGATGATTTAAAGTAGTATAAATGAAGACACGCTCTTCTTTTCACCAAATTTAATCTTATAATTGTCTCTTCCTACAGCAGATCGAGCCAGTACCATAGCGAGAGTAACTGCCAGTCGTCCATCCGCATATTCGACACTCTGCCACCAAGTAACTCTGCCACCAGCTGTCAAGACTGCCAGGCTGGTTGCCACGGCCACAAAACAAATCCGCCTTTGTTATTTGATCTGTCTTTGCAGCCGCCCAGAATTTCGAAGATCCAAGACGCGTCACCTCTTCAGAAAGCCGAGAAGTCGGTGTGCAGCAGACAATCTGCGTCGTATCATCATCTCTCTTCCTCTGAGCCCACGCACTTTCAATCCTCGTCTTTAGCTACGGCAATCAAATATTGCTTGGTAATTAAAATTCCAATCTTTGCCTGCTTCAATTTTTCCTCATTGTCGTATTCTTAACCCAGCCGTCTGCCTGTCCCAAGCATCCTGTGTCTGCTCGTCATCACCGGATCTCCTGAGCGAGAAGTGAAGCGGTCAACTGTCCCACAGCCACTTCACTTTCACCGCTGCACCTCTTCTCACAAATTTTTGTGCCTTGGAATATCTTGTCTTCACTTGGACAGTTGAAAGCTCCCCCTAGAACTGCCTGAGGCGTCCACTTCACTTCATCTCACCTCCGCTCCAGACTTTCTCCTTTGTCTCCTCCTTTCTGTCCCACATCTCTACAAGCTCCCGAATCATCGTCCACATATTTGCTCGTTTCAGTTCCCAAGGGATCAAATCTTGACAATCTACTCTTGTATGCCTCTGTCTCCTATCTATTTCTCGTCGTATGCCTCTGCAGATTTCTCTGTATGCCCGTGACAACATCCATTGACTATCATGCCATCTGTTCTTCACTGCCAGCCTATCCTTGACCGCCACCCGCACAATCATTTCGTCTCAAACTATTTTCAATCGTTAATACTGTTCGCAGGTTCAAACGTCACATCGAGCTTTCACCATGTCTAAGCAAGATCCAGCTGAGCAAGTCCGCTTCCTTGTGTCCTGCATTGGCCACACCACCAACGGAAGAGTAAGTTGAGAGGCGACCAGCTCTATCATACCTCTCCAACAGATTCTTCTAACAAACCTCTACAGCCTGACTTCACTCTTGTCGCCGAAGAGCTTGGAATCGTCACCAAGGCCGCCGCGTAAGTTATCCCGACCCCAACTTAGCGATGATATGTCTAACAACTCGTCTTTTCTTCTGAGCAGCCAAAAGAGATATGAGCGCATGCTCAAAGCCAATGGAGTGAACTCTTCTAAGCCAACAGCTGCCAAATCCGACGCCGGAGATGACAAGGCCCCGACTACCCCGGTCAAACGCAAGCCAGCTGGAGCTTCTGGAGGTAGCGCCAAGAAGAAGGCTAAGGCTTCGAAGAAAGAAGAGAGCGACGACGATATGAAAGACCCGAAGTTGGTCTCCAAGCCTGCCAAGGGCGTGAAGAAGGAGCCCAAGAGGGAGCCCAAGAAGGAGCCCAAGAAGGAACCGAAGGATGAATACGAGTCGCCTCTTTCTGGTAAGCTGATTTCCGTTTATTCTTCCTTTACAGCTTTATTATAAACCTGGCTAACGTTTTTAATCTAGATGCTCCCGACTCTGGCGCGGACTCTGACGCTGGCACAAGCTTCGACTCGGCTTAGATCTTTGGCTCGGCTAAGGTTTCTTGCGGCCGCGCTCTTCGGCTGTAGATCAAGCCTTGGCTCAACATTGTGATGCAATGTTTATTTACTTCTCTAGGAGTACATCGAGTAGCTCTTACGATTTGGAAACATATCTGGCCCAGTTGGAGAAACAAAGGGAGCCCAAATATCGGGAGAGGATATGACACAGGACATTGCCTGAACATTTGGTTTGAGATGAATTTACGTAGGGAAGAACCAATAAGTCACTGGAATTGAAAATATTTGACTTGAATTGTCTACAATGGATATGAATGTCGAGAGAGTGAAATCACATGTATTGTGTGAACCTAAATCTGCCGATACAAGATCAAGGAGTCTGGTTCGGTCGTCGTAGTTCTCTCGTCTGATTTGTAGATATGATAGTCCCATTTACAGTGGTATCTACAGTCAGATAGTATCACTATAATGGCTAGAACGCTGAGACCTTGTTCAATCCCATATCGCTATCCCAATCCCCTCCGTTATCTCATCAAGAGGACAAACCGTGATTCACTGTTTGCTCAGGCCGCTAGTCGGACAAACTTTGTGAAAGCGTAACAGGTGTATTCAACTCTATTGTCTTCGTACCACCTGAAATTGGTCACAGGCTACAGCTGCCGACGACTGGCCTCGGTGTACGTGTTTGTGCACCTCGAGACCAGAAAGGGGGAGAGGCCCCACAAACGAAAGGCAGCACTTGTTGAATAGAAGCAGCTGGCTATTGTCGTTAAAAGATGATATCGGCGACAATGCGATAGAAAGAATATCATCACAACAATAGACATTGTCATTGTCTATTGCTGATATCGTTGCTTTTTTGATGCTCAAAACTTCGCTTCTCTTATATCACCACTCTTCCGTCCAGATCCTCTCTACGTCATCAAGGTTTTCTATCCACCATCGGCAGCCAGCATATTTCCCACAAAGTACAAATCATCTCCGAGCTTGCTTCCTTCAAAGCCACTGCTTCTAGCCATCATGCCCCATCCTTCTACTGTGTCTGGAATAACTTCTCTTTCCAGGGAAAATATCAAGGTATAATCTCTCAACAAAGACGCTCTTTCATGCCCGGCGGCTTACATACAACAGATGAATCCTCTCTTCACAGGTCTTATTACTCCTCCCGAGTCTCCGATCCGATATGCACGAGTTTCTTCAGACGACACAACGGCTCAGTCCACTCCTGCTATGACATCAGGGGCAACTTCAGGCTTGGTTGCTGCGAATAAAGCTCCAAATGCTTTAGAGGCACTCTTTACTGCTATCAAAGACACCGAGACGGATACACTCGAACAGGATGATGTTATTCTCTCCGAGAGGGCCTCAAATTCGGGATCAACTCCAGTAACTCCGACACATGTTGACTTCAGCAATGCCAGCGAGATCATATACTCCATTATTGAACAAGCGGTGGAAGAAAAGATAAATGAAGCAGTTACTCCTCTGACAAGTCGACTGGAGAAATCTCTAGTTTCATTTCACCGTGAGAATATCGATATACGGGACCAAAATGACACATTGAGCCGCCAGCTTGATCTTCACTATCGAACGATTGAACAAAATATCGAAGAGTTCAAGACACAATCCAAGACGATGAACACCATGATCGGAGCTCAAGCCGACAACCTCGCCGCAACCATTACCATGGTCAGCCACCTCTCTCAAGTCGTCACCAATCTCCCCATGGCCCTCAACCAAGTGGTCTACACTGCAGTCCAGCAACAAGCTCAGCTAGCTATTCGTGACATCATGTATGCTCAACAGCAGGCCATGCTCTCTGTCTCTGATGTTTCTGGGACCAGACAGTCTGTCTCCAGCGATGAGAGCTTCAGTCACTGCACTCGTCATCATCGAGGCTTGGAATTCTTTTCAGTGCCATCAATGCATCATAGCAATAGCTCCTCCAACAGCACTACCTCGAGTACAAAGCGTGGCTTCAGATACAGTTTGAAGAAGCTGTTCAAGTCTACAAAGTAGACAAGATGGGCAGACTAGACTCAATTGTGGGGAGTTAGGCATGATCGAGGGATATCTGGTTACATATGGGCATCACAGGCATATTATTTTCTGGGGCATGGCGCACAGGGGTTTCTTTTGGCAGATTACATGTACTCATGTAGATTACCAGTTTTGTCTGCGACTCAATCTAGCTCAAATGCTATCTCTTCTCCTTCCACTAACATCCTCGACCAGATAAACACCAACCTCCTCGACAAGAATAAATCTTCACATTTTCAGTCCCACAATGACACCAATCTGCAGCTAACAATACAGCAGTAAAAAATTAAGTGTATTGAGGCTGTTCCATTGCCTTTTAACTGACCAATTACACTACCACTTACTGGGACAGGCTGTCACTTCCAGTTGATATCGCGCCTCGTCCGAACTGCCAGCTGCCAAACAGACACGCAATGACGCCCAGACGTAGAGCAAAAATTTTGGAAAAGACAAAAATTTGGACTTTTATTTTGGGAAGCATTTTTTCACATTTGCGTCTCTTCTTTCTACTTCTCATCCCCTGCCTCTTCTTTTCTTCTTCATCATCTTCATTTCCAGCTACGAACCTCGGCATCACCACCAATTGTAGCTACCTTTTCGCTCAAAACCACACAAACAGCAATTCATTGGAGTGTATGTAGCCAATTCTCATTCTTTTACTGCTTTTTCCCATCATGATTTGGCTGCTTTACACAGCAATTGAGCCCTCAGCAGAAGAATTTCCCTCGATTCCCCTTCTCAATTCCCTCCAATTGCCCAAATTTAGCACATCTCCAACACGAGTGACTTTGTCAATCAGCTCTAACAACTGCTCTTAGTTATAACGAGACCTCAAAGTTCTCCTAATTTCGACTTTGCACTGCAATCATGGGTACTCCGGCTAAAAAGACCCCTTCCAAGCGCACTGCTGCTCACGATCGTCGCTCGCCTTCCAAGGCATTGAAGCTCGAGCAGAATTCCAATCCTGAGAAAGTCAAGACTCCGACTTCTGCTTCGCGGGATACTACTTATTCCCACAATCTTCCGACTGATGAGCAAAAGAAAGGCAATGGACGAGTTACTGGACGCAGCCTGATTATGTGGAACCGTAAGTGAATATTCCAATCATCTTTATACCAATCTCCGTCTCCGACGCGTTCATATTCCACCTACTAACTCTTCAAAAGGTCCTCGCATGGCTGAGAAGCTCATTCTCCACCTTCATTATGAATGCGTCCGCCACAAGGTCAACATTCCGTGGGATGCCATTGCTCATCGCCTCCGTCCTGGCTCATCAGGTGCGGCAGTCTTGCAGCACGTTCATCGCCTCCGCAAGGAGCTTCTTGCTGAGGGACACATGGTTCCTCCTCCCGCTCAAAAGGCGTCTCCCCTTGCCCCCTTTGATCCCAGCATCAGGGGCTACGTTCGTGATCCCTCTGGGGATGATAAACATGCCACTCGAGCTGTGCGCTTCGATGAGAAGATGGATGATGCCAAGATCAATCTTCCTGATGCCCTTGATGCATTGGAAGAAGTTGACGAGGAAGACTCTGCTTACTTGTCGTTTTCCACTGTTGAGGACGAAAGTCAAGTCCCGATCACACCGACTCCTGTCCGATATGCGGCTCCACGTCGCCCTATGTCTGCTCCTCACTCCAGCATGAATGCTCGCAACTTCCAACTCGGAGCTAGAGAAGATGCCCAGCTGTTCAATATTGCCCCTCCCAATTTCCCGCTCAAGCGTACTGAGGTAAGTCCCATCTCCTTTAAACCCCATTTACTGATATTCAGTACTAACGAAAAGAAGGGAATGCAGCCTCAAGGTTCCAAGAATGCCTCTCCAATTGAGAAGCAGACTCAGCAAATGATGAGTGAAGGCAATATCTTCGATCCTTTTGCGGGACACTTCTCTTATCCTCCCGTTAGACCCAGTCATGGACAAGTCAGTCCTGGCGGTCAAGTGCCTCGTGAAGGCGGCCAGCAGCCCTTCCTCATGGAAAATCCTTTCTATTCCCAATACGCAGCCTACTACGGTATGAGCCAGCCAGGCTTTATGCCAATTCCTCCCCACAGTTTCACTATGCCTTCCCCTCCCGCTCCAGCTGTCCCCATGCAGTCTGGTGAGAAGCAGTCCCCTTTGAGCTCCCCAATCGCTATCAAGGAGAGAGAAGTCTCAGTCTCGCCTGCTTCTTCGCCAATTGAAAGCCAAATCCCCGAGTTTCAGCCAGAGACTTCGCGACTCATGGCAGAGGGTCCAAGGGAGCAGAAGCTTGACGAGCTTGATGTGAGTACCAGCTCTTCTTCATCTACTTCCTCTTCATCCACTTCTTCTCCCGCCCCAAAACGAGAGTTAGACTGATGATTGAAGGCTGCTTTTGCATACAATGAAGAGCTATTTGGTCACGCCGGGCTGTTTGGCTGCAACGAACTCTTGAGCAACGAGGAGCCGTTTGGCCGCGACTTGCTTCTCGAATTTCTTAACTCGAGCTAGACTATGCGCGCTACACAACGGCAGCATTTCTTCTTGGCAGCAAATGCATGAAAGCAAGCAAGATGAAGCTATCTACAGAACACCAAAAAAAAAACCATATATACTGACCAGAACTTCAACCAAAAGATTATTCGGCCGTTTTCATTCGGAGATTTCTTTGAATGTTTCTTTCCAAATGTTTACTTTTTTCCATTTTATTATGTCTTTATTTCTTTTATTTCCTCTATGTCGCACAACTGATACCCCCTCCCAAACGTCGCTTACAGGAGACAAGGGATGATAACTACGAGTAACAACTTGAGCTTTATGAGCTCCAGGAATGGTTAAATAGGACTTCGAAACAAAACAATCATATCACCAAAAAAAATTCGGAAAACAGAATACCAAAAAAAAAGACGGTATAGATGAGAGGCAGGTTTTACTAAGTACGGGATGAAATGGCAGAGTGAGAGAGAGCTGAATTGGCAGTACAACCAAGTACATTTTCTTCTGATGGTGGGGAAATACGAGCATGGCGGGGTTCAAAACAGAGCACCGAGAGCAGCTCTAAGTAGTCGCAAGTACATAGTTGCATACTGCTCTAGCTTTCCAATCACGACTTCTCTTGACATAACCCTCTGATATGACTCTCTTTACCCATATGTCAATACAACGGCAGCTTAATCATCCATTTCGGCTCAAGACCTCTGGCCCCAGAGTCCACAGATTCGGCTGGAAGAGGGTAGAACAGCTCTGGCCGCGCCGCTAAGCTGGTTTCGGCCCTGGCTCGGCTCAGGATCCATGTTTTACCGACGCTCCGTGACAATTTTTTTGGGGGCGTACAAGCTGCTCTCCAATTAACCACCGGCGGTTTCCAGATCCTCTCCTCCTCCAACCTGCTGTTCCTCTGAAGGCTGGCTCGTCTTGGTTCAGGCTTGTGATACCCCCGTTTCCTTGTTCTTTTTTTCTTTTCCCCAATTTCAGAAATCAGCAGACAAAATGCAGCGCGCATTGGCTTCTCGTGCCCGCGCCTCGGCCGTGTCCGGCGCTTATAAGTACCGATCTGGAAGCAGCCTTGGTCAGCAAGTTCGATTTGCCCACAAGGTAGGACAAGGCAATTGGGATTCGAAATGCTCTTCATGGTGCTAACGAGTGAAATAGGAGCTCAAGTTTGGTGTTGAGGCCCGCGCCTCTCTCTTGGCCGGTGCCGACACTCTCGCCAAGGCCGTCGCTACCACTCTGGGACCCAAGGGCCGAAATGTCCTGATTGAGTCCAGCTTCGGCTCTCCCAAGATCACCAAGGGTAGGAACTGAGATGAATTCTAGTGTTGACTGTTTATATATCAAAGATGTGGTTGCTGACATGCTGTTTGCTCTAGACGGTGTTACTGTCGCCAGGGCCATCGCCCTCAAGGACAAGTTTGAGAACCTCGGTGCCAAGCTGATCCAGGATGTTGCTTCCAAGACCAACGAGACTGCTGGTGACGGTACCACCAGTGCCACCGTCCTGGCTCGTGCCATCTTCTCCGAGACCGTCAAGAACGTCGCCGCCGGCTGCAACCCCATGGACCTGCGTCGAGGTATCCAGGCTGCCGTTGACTCTGTTGTCGACTTTTTGCAGAAGAACACCCGCGACATCACCACCAGCGAGGAGGTTGCCCAGGTTGCCACCATCAGTGCCAACGGCGACCACCACGTCGGCAAGCTGATTGCCAACGCCATGGAGAAGGTCGGCAAGGAGGGTGTCATTACCGTCAAAGAGGGCAAGACCCTGCAGGACGAGCTCGAGGTTACCGAGGGTATGCGATTCGACCGCGGTTACGTCTCCCCCTACTTCATCACCGATACCAAGTCCGCCAAGGTCGAGTTCGAGAACCCTCTGATCCTCCTCTCTGAGAAGAAGATCTCTGCTGTTCAGGACATCATTCCTGCCCTCGAGGCGTCTACCCAGCTCCGCCGTCCCCTGGTCATCATTGCCGAGGACATTGACGGCGAGGCCCTGGCTGTCTGCATCCTGAACAAGCTCCGTGGCCAGCTCCAGGTCGCCGCCGTCAAGGCCCCCGGCTTCGGTGACAACCGCAAGTCCATCCTCGGCGATCTTGCCATCCTGACCAACGGTACCGTCTTCAGCGACGATCTTGACATCAAGCTCGAGAAGGCCACCCCCGACATGCTGGGATCTACTGGCTCCATCACCATCACCAAGGAGGACACCATCCTCCTCAACGGTGAGGGCAGCAAGGACTCCATTGCTCAGCGATGCGAGCAGATCCGCGGCGTCATTGCCGACCCCACCACCTCTGAGTACGAGAAGGAGAAGCTCCAGGAGCGTCTGGCCAAGCTGTCTGGCGGTGTTGCCGTCATCAAGGTCGGTGGCTCTTCCGAGGTTGAGGTCGGCGAGAAGAAGGACCGATTCGTCGATGCCCTGAACGCCACTCGTGCTGCCGTTGAGGAGGGTATCCTCCCCGGTGGTGGTACTGCCCTGATCAAGGCCTCTGCCCAGGCTCTGAACGAGGTCAAGGCCGCCAACTTTGACCAGCAGCTCGGCATCACCATTGTCAAGAACGCCATCACCCGCCCTGCCCGCACCATCATTGAGAACGCCGGTCTCGAGGGCTCTGTCGTTGTTGGCAAGCTCACCGACGAGTTCGGCTCTGACTTCAACCGCGGTTTCGACAGCGCCAAGGGCGAGTACGTTGACATGATCCAGGCCGGTATCCTTGACCCTCTCAAGGTTGTCCGCACTGGTCTCATTGATGCCAGCGGCGTTGCCTCTCTGCTCGGTACCACCGAGGTCGCCATCGTCGAGGCCCCTGAGGAGCGACCTGCTGGTCCTCCTATGGGTGGCATGGGCGGCATGGGCGGAATGGGTGGCATGATGTAAGCTGCCACTAGAAGACGAAGAGAAAGAAAAAAAAGGCATAGGAAGTGTTGTATAAAAAAGTATTACATGATTGGGCATGGTTATGGTGTTATACTAGAAGGATGGTTCAAAAGGGCCTACTAACCCATCTCCCCTCTCGCTCTCTATCTTTCTCCCTATCTACCTTGTCATCTATATGTCTGCCTTCCTCTGCTCCAGAGTAAGGAGACGCGGCTGCTGCCGTTTTTGTATTGTATTGTAGCGCTTCTGGCCATGTACCACTATCACAAAAAAAGGGATAATAACGAATGAAATGTTTTTGACGATACATTGCACGTTTAGGCATCCAGGAAACCAAGCGACGGTTAAACATCCATCGATAAGTGTATAAAACGTGGCTAATTGCGACTATTCCATGGCGTATAAATGTATAGCTGCGGAACCAGGAAATCTGGTTGCCTTGAGGCAGCCATTGATAAATAGATACCTTAGTGTGGTGCCAAAGCTGGTGCCTTGTATCAACGGTGACGACGTCAAGCTACTAATAAGGCGGCTATCCTCCAGCTTCTGCCGTATAGATAGCTGCGAGTCTTGGTCAATCTCAATATAGCTTCGGCACCAACCAACAACCAGCCGCCAACAGCAACGCCGCTGTAATACGCGTCTGCAGCACACTCGCCACATTCTCCCAGCCAACCAAATACGCACCGCTTAGGCACCAGCACCAGCACCAGCACCCAGGTCCGCCGCACATCATTTCGTCCCGTGGCAATACGTAATTCCCCATATAAACTCCTCCAGTCTGCTGGGTCTCGCTCTGCCTCTCTTGCAATCTCCCTGCCGAGTCACGTGCAGCTCCTCCCTCCCGCCTTCGACGAAAGAAAAAAACACTCCCCCACTTCTGGCTTTTTGGCCCAACTGTGGACTAAAACAGAGGGAAGCTCTCTTCGTTCCCTTTATAGCACCCCGCCTCTGATTTGATTTCGCTGCCACTTGCACTCCAACCTTGCGTAAGTTCCCAGAAACCATCCCGCTGTCACACACCAATTTGGCATCATCGTTCAAGCCCCCGTTTTTCGCCTTTTTTTCCAAATCTTCTTTTCCTCGTCTTGTCCTCCTTGCTTTACTCTTCTCCTTGTGTTAGTTGAAAGCTCCCCGTCTCCCCAATTCCCTTTCAATTTGATTGTGTCATTTTTCCCGCCCCTTTTTTTACCGTCTCTTAGCTGCTCTTAGACGCTCTTTTTGGGGGGACAAGTTCTAAAGAGGCGCTCGGACGAATCTCCCGCATTAAACCCCCTCATCGCTAACAGGAGAACCTTCATCAGCTCATCACCCCTCCTTTTCTTCTCTACACCGCAGCTCAACAACCAAGTCGCAAAAATGGTAAGTCTCTTGCTGATGGCTTTGAGAAGCTTACAGCTTCTTTTAATGTTTCTGTTAAATGCTGACCGCGTTGTCTTCTTGTAGTCTCAATCAGGGTACGTTTTTCGCCCCTCTCCTTTTCGCCGTTACCTGTCCACGCCTTATCAGCTCTCCGCTTCGATTTGTCGCCCACCACGCCACGTTGTTTCAATACTTCGAACGACGGCGGACACCGTGGAGCAGTGCGGGAGCTTTGGCATTAATAGAAGATTCAAAATCACGGGGGAATGGAGAGAGAATACACAAGGAGCAACGCTCAGTAGGGATTGGTGGAGCTAACATCGTGCAGAGCCAAGGTTTCCCCCGAGGTCTCGGAGGCTTTCCAGAACCTGAAGCGCAGCAACGACAAGAACAGAGTGCTGCGATACATCATCTTCAAGCTGTCCGACGACTACTCCGAGATCCAGGTCGAGCACGCTGAAGCCGACAGCGACTGGGAGAACTTCCGTGAGAAGCTTCTCAACGCCACCTCCAAGAGCAAGACTGTTTGTCTCACCCCGAAAAATCCCCAAAAGAATTCATACGCACGCCAGAATAACAGCTAACTTGGTGCGAATGCTAGGGTGCTGTTGGAAAGGGACCCCGCTACGCTGTCTACGACTTTGGCTTCAAGTTTGACGGCCGAGACATGTACGTCAGCCCGATGTCCACCCCCACTAAATCTGCCGCGGTTATTGACAGTGCATGCAATACAGCAACAAGATCATTCTCATTGCCTGGTCTCCCGATGATGCCGGTGTCCACGTATGTTTTACCTCTTTGATTGCTCTTATTCTATTTCTGACAATGCACCTTTTCTTGCTGACACGAACAAACAGCCCAAGATGATTTACGCCGCTTCCAAGGAGGCTCTCAAGCGATCCCTCGAGGGCTTCGCCTATGAGATTCAGGCCAACGACTCTGACGACCTTGAGCACAGCTCCATCCTCAACGCCGTCCTTGCCAAGATTAACGCATAAGCGAACCAAACACGCGACAATCTTAATCCAACTGTAAAGGAGGAGAGAGGGATAGCTACGAAAGTGGAAAGTAAAAGAAGGGAGGCACCGCCGTGTACTTCGATTAGAATGGGAGTGATGCAAAGGGGGAATTGTGTTTATTCGATGGATAGGCATAGGTAATTTTTCAGATGTGCTAGCGCTACAGATGATGATTCATACCGTACTCGAGAGAAAAATCGGACTCGTCTTTTGTACAGGAGGTGTGGGAATGTGTATGCACCGGTGAAATCAGTTTTGCTGCATGAACGAAAATGGAAAAGTATGCTCTATTAAGAAAAGAAGATGCTAATAGGGAAACCAATGTTTTCTTGTTTTCATGCCCGTTGTAAATCTCAAGAACTTGATCTGCTTGTCTGCCAGCTCGATCTAAACAAGTTCGCCAGCTCCTCGCCCTTGCCCTGAGCCTTAAGCCGCTGCTGCAAGAAGCCCTTCAAATCCGCCCAGAAAGCTTCCGCCTCTAGCTCCGCCTCCACCGTCGCCTCATCCGCCTGGGCCGTCGAAACAGGCACATCCTCCGTCATCTCTACTTCAGGCGCCGGCGGAATCGCCGCCGCGCCACCAATCACCATGACGGAAAACTCAATCGTCCGATCGGCCTCGCTGGCGCGCAGCTCCTTGAGCACCTTGCTGTCGACGACGGGCCGCTTGTTGAGCAGCAGCTTCATCTTGTCGATGGGGATGCGCGTCTGCTCCTGCACGGCGGCCTTGACGTCGAGAACGGACGTGCTGAGAGGCAGGGCGGAGAGGGTGATGTCGAGGGGCGGGTTGCGCAGGGACTTGAGGGAGACGGATATGCTTGGTTCTTGGCCGGGGGCGGAGCGGGCGAAGGGTTTGGACATGGGCGTTGGCATGCGGGGGAGGATATACTGCAGATATTTCTTAGAGTTAGATCTTGTCCAAGAGAGGTTTATTGACTTGAGTGTGAGGCTTTGGACGTACGGGAGGGCGAGGAGGAAATGTCTTGGGATCCTCGATGTGATCTGGAGAGAGCTTGATGGGACGGGAGTCGAGCGACGTGAGAAACGTCTTTGCGAAAGCGACTTCAGCCATCGTGAGCGAATGATGTTGTTCTTTCTCGATTTCAAGTGTATAAATTGATTCAAAGAGGTATGCGACTTGGTTATTGCTCTTCTGCGTTGTAGACGATCGTTTTTGTCGCAAGAGGTTGAGGGGAGGGGTTTGGCGGGGTGCTCTGCTTCGCTCTGGGCGATAGAGTCTTTTATAGATTGCTCAAAGAAATGAAGACGTGTCTTTCGAATATATAAGGCGCTCGATATCAAAAAGACCTATCCGGCTGGTAGAATCTAGGGAGGCTTAATTCTCCAAATTGAAGCTCGTCGTTGGAGTCTAGGCAAGTACAAAGGTACACGGTCGATGACACTGAAGCTTGGGAGCTCAAAGAGTTGAATCACGTGGGATCGACTCAAACCCCGCCACCATCCAACACACAAACACCAGGCAAGGCAATGGCCAGCTCCCGAGACAAAGCTGCTGTTATGAGACAATTCACGTCATGTTGTTATCAAACAACTGTCACGCTCAAAAATAGGGTCATCTCTTTAAACAAGCAACAAAACATTCGCACTCTTAAAATTTACACACTAACAATTAAACCATCTCTCTCTCCAACCACCCAACCAACCAACCAACCCACTAAGTAACAGTACTGATACATAAATTCCATTCTTCATAAAACATATTAAGAAGAAAAAAAAAGAAACTATTTCATCCATATTCCCATGTCATAATCCGTCGTTTCGTCATTAAAAAAACTCTCTACCGGCGATTTTGCACGCCGTGACCGTGTTTTTTTCTCTATTCGCGATATTTTTCCCATGATAAATATTGCCCTCCAAGTCGTTAATTTCGCGCCCCAGTCCGTCGTTGAACCAAATACAGCTCCCTTCCCTCAAACGCCCTAAGATAAAAGCAAAAAAAAAAAAAAGAAGAAGAAGAAGAAACAAACAGGGCAAACAGCAAAACGATCAAACGATAAAAACACAAACAAGCAACGCTGTATCCTCTTGAACCCCTTTCCTCTCCGATACATATTCGCTGGGGATGAAATCAGTCGTATTAAATAGATGCATTGCAAAGCCACTAGATAGCAGCAGAACAAGGACAGCGACAGCAAAATAGAAGAGAAGATGAAAGATTAAAAATCATAAAACATCCACCAAAGTGACAAAGCGAGCAAGGGTTTCTTTTGAAGGGTGAGAGCATTTGCTTAGGTTAGAGCGTTTGCATAGCATCTGGTCTTACCTAGCTACGCTCGGCACCGCAAAGTCGTCAAATTGTGACACGAGTTCGCGAATAGTCCATCGCCAAGCATCTCGGTCTCGGGGGCTGTGGTTCGTCCACTTCTCACACTTCTTCCGCCACCTCTCCTCTTCTTCACGCTGCCTTCGGATGAATTCAGGGCCGACGTCAAACTCTTCGCCCACCAGCCAGTCATCCTTAATGTCACTGGCTTGACCACCCTCCTGTGCGTCAGTGACAGTCGTGTCTTCGAGATCCGGAATATCTTTGAAGACATCCTCCTCTTCTTCAAAGCCGGTGAAGTTATCCAGGCTGTCGGTAGCCTCGGATGCCGTCATGTTCTGAGGGCCGAGTTTGAGCCAGCACATGTTTTGAGGATCAAATACCATGCCACCAACCACCTGCACACCTTTAGTGCCACTGATGTTGGTGATGAGAGCCGGTCGAGATACAGAGGCTTCTTTGTCCCGAACCAGGTGTGGAGGGACGGAATTCGACGACGGTGTTGAGTTCGATCCGTCAAATGCGTTGAGAGCATTCTCGTTTCCTTCCCAGCAAAACGTCTCGGCATTATAAAACATGCCTTTGACGACTAAAAGAAGTTGAATGTCAGTCACCAGCTTTGATGTTGAGTACGATGAAAAAAAAAATACATACCTTTAGACTCCTTACCGCCGTTCAGGTTTGCGATAAGGTGTGGTTTCAGTTGCTGGGGTCGTTTCGGTCTTCTGGTTCGGTTGGCAGGCTGCGCCAAATGAGATGGCTGCTGAGTATTGCTTCTCGTCGGCGCTCGTTGGGCAGACACTGAAGCCAACGGGCCGCCGCTCGGCGTCCGATGGGCTAGAGCTGTCTCGCGAGCAATACGGCTAGCCGCAGTGTCTCGTGCAAAGCTGGGGGTATATGCGCCTCGCATCGCCGGCCCTGGTGCCGCCTTCCATGGAGAGGGCGTTTTATTTCTATCCACTTGCGCAGGAGGTTGTGATGGCGGCGGCACCTGGTATGCTCTCCGTTTGTTGGGGTTGCTGGCAGAAGGCTGTTTCAAAAACCGACTCTCCGTCTCCTTTGAAGTCGGTAGATCATCAAAGGCATCCAGTTCATGGCCATCGCCAAAGTGCCGTTTGCCCTTTGGTCTGCTTAGGCGCTCCCACGTATCGGCAGCCACTTTGTAACGGTGTGGACTAGGCGATCGCAGGCCTGGCCTTGCCAATGTTCTGGATGTAGGACGTGTTTCGATTGTGGTGTCGGAATCAAAGCGACGCAATCCTCGCACAGTTTTGGAAGCAGCGTGCTGCGACTGCAGGTGAGAAGCCCCTGCGGGAAGAAAGGGTATCGAGCTCTTCCGCTGACCAGGGCTCCCGTGGCTGATAGCCTGTTGTCGATCCTGCGGCGTCTTGGGCCGGGTCTCTGTACGTGAAGATGGTCTCTCTAGCCGTGCCGCCAAAGGTTTAGCAGCAGGAGGGTTTCGAGCTCGAACAGCCGCCAGAGACCGCTTCTGCCTGAGTAGTTGGGCATTTGTCGTAGGTGGCTCGTTTCTAACAGAAAAGGGAGGTCGGGACAATTCCGCTCTGCGAGGAGCTGGGGCAGCAGAAAAGGTAGTAGTAGTAGGCGTTGGCAGACTTGTGACCGATAGTTGATTAGAATGGCCAACACGAGATTGCGGTCGACGAACTCGATGTGTGATCGGGCCACCACTCTCTGACACAGGCTCGAGAGCCGTGGAATGGGATCTCTCGTGGTTCAGGCGTGGAATCCTCGTTTGTGGCGGCACGGGCTTGTTGCTGAATGTCAACGACACGGCCGCCTTTGGCCTAGCAGGGTTCGCCAGGCGGCTATCCTTGATCTTGATATTCCGATGCATTGTGAGTTTCCCAGAGTCAAACACATTACCGTCGCCAATGTCAAGCCCCTCCATGAAGTCTTGCTGCTCCACTTCTGGGGCAGGGAGTCTCTTCTTTGGGGGTGCTGGTGCTTCGGCAGGTGGCTCCTCCGGGATATCTTCCGGCGGTGGGTTTGTCTTGCGCAGCTGCAGTCTCTCTTGGAAATTGAGATGGCCGGGAGGTAATACAAGGCCGTCGAATGTCTCGTCTTCGCTCTCCACGGTGAACGTGCTGGAGAGACTCGGGCTCATAGCCGAGACCGACGAACTCCTAGTCGACCTCGCATCTCGTCGAGTGCCTCCATATCTAGTGCCAAGGCTGCTGCCCTCACCCCAGTCTATATCCTCTGATAGTGAAAACGGCGCCTTGGGGATGTCTCTTCTAGCAGACAGCTTCAGTTTGCCGTCAGATGGCAGCTCCAGATCTCTTTCAAAGTCATCGTCTAGTGGCTCTATTGACAGCTCAGGCGCAACGGGGGTTGGAGGCGTGACAAAGGGCATCAGCCGAGGTGGTCGGCTCTTGGCAACTTTGATTGTGTCAAGGCCATCGCCAAAGAAGTCTTCGTCTTCGTCTTCCGTGTCCCTAAACTTGTCCAGGCTGAGCGCGGCCGACAGGACGCTCGAGGTTGACATGATGGAGCTTCTTCGGCTATCTCTGGCGGATTTTGGCGCCTTCTTGGGGCTATTCTGCATCGAGCTCTGCATCGACCCTGCGCTGACCTTGCGCAGAGTCTCGGGGAAGTCGGCCTGGGTTCGAGGCTTCATTTGGAAGCTTTGGTGCCCTTCGGGCAGCTCTAGGTCGTTTTCCCAGTCTTCGTCAATAATCCGGCGGCCCTTCTTCCCACCCAGCCTCTTGATCGTGCCTCCGGTCAATGCAGACGACGGCACATTCTTGGGCAAGGGAATTCCAGCCCTCTCGGCGGCGGCTATGGCAGCCATGGTAGATCGCTCATCGTCGGCTGGGAGGTGGACGTGTTGTTCCTCCCCATGCAAAGAGTCCAGATCGGAGCGCAGCGAAATGTGGGACGAAGTGGAATCGCGTCGACGTGGTTGTGCATTGGTAGTGACAGCGGTGCTCGTAGGCCGTAGGCTCAACTCATCGCCGTCTACAATAAAATCTTCATCGTCCCAGTTCTCTACCTCAGCCTCCACTGGCTGTCTGGGCTTTAACCGCAGCGGCTCCATAATTTTGGTCAACTGTGCTGTTCTAATGCGTCTACTGCGTACTTGTGATCGTTTGGGTTGTAATCGCGCGTTGTAAACAAAGCGGCATGCAGGGCCGCTCGGGTAGCGTGGCTAAACTGATTTTCAGTCTCTCGGATAGGTTCGTCGTGGCCGGTCGCGACATCAATTGGGCGGAGGCATAACCGTTCAATAACAACAATCCATCATTTCCCAAAATTCCCAAAACCGCAGCTCGTTATGACGTGGCAGTCTGCAAACGACAGCGCGAGACCGGCTTATTCGTCCAATGCGGCCAAAAAAAAAAACAAATGATCGGGGTATGTTGTCGCTAAAAGGTGCGCACAAATCGTCGTGCTCGTTCTAGTGGCTGATGATGCTATCGCTCCCAAAGCGGCCAAAGCCCAGCAAACAGAAATGTAAGATGAAAGGAAAAAAAGATACGATGATCCGCCGCGATGCAGCTCAGCGCTTCCGACTATTGAGCCTTGTCGATGCTTTTTTTAGATGAGCGATGCAGCGAGGATGTTGTTGTCAGCGGCTAGTGATTGGGCGCAGCGAGTGTTGACAAGACGAAACTGAAAGGCTGGGGTTCCGTTGCGGGCAGTGGCTGGTGCGCCCAAGCAGGGTCAGGTCGTGGCGGGGCCTGCAGAAGAGATTCCAGCAGCGCCCAGGTCTCGCAGTCCACCGTGGAACAGGGGGGGTTCAGCACTCCAGTGCGCTTTTCTCAGCCTGTGCAACGTGGCTGGCTACCCTGCAACTTGTAGCTGGAAACACGGAGCAGCGTCGAAGCGTGCTGCTGTTGACTCCTGGTGCGCGCGAGAAGCTGAGTTATTGATGTTACCTAAACGCGGGCAGAGCTTTGGGCGCGGCAGCGAGGATGCTCTCGTGTTTTATATCCCCCCTTTTTCTCGCTGTTCCTCTACTTAATTTAAAGACTCATGCTACGCCCGTGTTGCATTTGCTTCTTTTTTCCCGTTTCTTTTTTTCAAAATTTCACTCCCCAGGATGACCCCTACACTGCTCTCGCCGTAGCGCAGCTTCCTCGCCTACCCATGAGATGTTCTCACGGCGGTGGAGTCGCTTCCGGATTCACGATCCTCATCCTAATCTCGCCGTGGTGCTGTGCATGAAATTGGTCGAAAGGCTACTCCGTATCTGTCCATCCGCCCACTCTGTGCCTGAGCTCTGTCGTCTCCTGATGACGCCTCACCTGCAGAGGAATTTCTGCTACCACGACAACCAGAGGCCCTAGCAGCCCATCCCGGCCGCTTCTCCATACTAACCCGACGGCTGCCAATCATGCGTGCAGGCCCCGTCAATTGTCAGATTTTGCCAAGTGGAGAGGCCAGATCGGACAGGGTCCTCTGGCCGGGCACGTCTTGTGCATGCGACGAGCCCGAGGCCAGGCTAGGCAATGCACATACAGCGAAGCGAGCCCGGGGCGCGGGAAGCTCGCAGAGAGCATGGGCTGGGCGATCCTGAACTGGGCTCTGCTTTTGATTACAGGTACTGCAATATCGATCATTTGTATAGTAGTATTTGACGTTATACACCAACACATATGTCATTGGATGCTGGCGATCAACCACATAGAACAGCACATCTCATCTACAGTAAGCAGTAGATAGGAGCTCATCTCCTCCTATTCCGAGTGGCACTGCACTAGCCAACACCAACTTATACGAACAGAAACACTGTACGACCATCGCCCACTACGCGTTAGGCCTTTCACTTAGTGCTTCATTTTGATGAGCCGCACTCCGCAGACAGAGCAACTCAACTCAACAGGCCGCTCTCTATGCGAACGTGGCCTAGCCATATTGGGCGGTAGTTGGGCATGATAGCGGTGCTTCCTCGCCAAAGGCTCCAGCGGCCAAGATGCCTACCTGGGCCCTTGTGGACATTGCTTTAATTTCCCACGTGTGCTTCGTACCAAGAGCTCCGGACCCTGCCCCGTACAGTGCTGTACTTGACACCAAGCTCTGAGAGACGGCCTGGCACGGTTCGAAACCAACAAGAAACGGTTAGGCGTAAGTGGCAATTTCTACATCGTATTTGCGAATACGATGCTCGCGTCGTGGACAAATACATTGTGCATGCTTCGCGAGCATTATTTGATTTGCAGAATTATGTAATTTTTCCGAAAGTGTTACTAGTACAGAGAGCCTTGGAGCCTTGGAGAACCGGTACTCGCAGGCATGTACTGGCGCTGAGACTACTAAGTCACCTCAGCCCACCTCCGCAATTTTGCAGCGACTGCCTGCGCCACAAACACAACAGCCACCTGGAAGCCTGTACCGGTACCTGCAGCTCAAGCTCTGCGTAGGAAGCTACAGCTTCAGCTCCCTGGCCGTAGCTGCCTGCGATGGACGCCTGCCTGCTCCACGGACGCTAAGCCGCAAGGCTGCCATACACTCCACCTTGCTGAAGATTCACAAACGTTTGCTTGTGAGACATACCGCATTGATTTGACGTATAAAAGCAAAAGCTGAGCAGGGAGACAGAGTAAAAAAACTTCACGCGTACCCTTACATCTGCTTTCCGTTTCTCATCCAACGCGAACGCTGAAATATTGCTACAACATCGCTTTTCCCTTGATACCAACCTCTTCTCCTACTACTACTACTACTCATCAACCTACCAACCCGTATATTCATCCGAATCGATCTATATCTGCACATTTTCACGCAAACATTTCGACATAAGAACCAGCTCACATAATTGTATCATGGCATCCACAACGCGAGTCATCAAGCTCCCGCGAGATGACGATGAATCAGCTCATGTCCTCATTCAAGTCACCCAAAAGGGCTCCAAACCCTTAGACGTAAAGCTCGTTGGAACAGAGGGTGAAGCACCATATGTCGCAATCTGTACAGTCTCCTCATCCGCTAAAATCACCCGCGATACATATTAACGCCTGCACAGTGAAACAAGATCGATTAGCTTCACTACAAGTCTCAAACTGTCCCGTCTCCGAGTCAGAATGGCAGTCAATTTTGCAATCTCTGTTCGCGCTACAGCCTGCCACGGATATCCAAGCAACAGCCAGTGTCAAGACCTACTCCTCTTTATCCATCACAATCCGAAAGAGAGTCCAAGGAATTACTGTATGAGCCTATCTTGCTGAAATTTTACCCCTTGGAGAAGAAAAAAAAAAAAAGGCGCAGCTCTAACCAGATTTCACTGTAGCAACGACTAGGCTCTATAGAGCTCAAACACGATGAAGATGAGGGTATCGCTCTTTTCGACTGGTGTGCCGAATCAGTCGACGCATTGATACAGAGTAACGCGGCCCTGGCTGAAGCCGCCGCTCATGCTAAGGAGCTTGAAACCACCGTGAAGGAGCTAAAATCGCAGCTGGACGAGCTTCTAACGTCAAAACAAGACGATGAAACAGCTCTCCTTCAGAAGTTCCGAGACCTTCTCAACGAAAAGAAGGTCAAAATCCGCGAGCAGCAAAAGGTCATTGCCGCCGGCTCGTTTCCAAATAGCCAGTCGGCATCGCAACGGGTTTCTCAAACATTGGATCCCCAGCCATCTCGCACACCCGCCCCGTCTCGGCCCGGAAAGAGAAAAGTCCAGGCTGCGGCGTCCTCGTTAAATGAGCCAGAGAATACCGAAATGGATGTGGATAAGATCAAGGCTGAGCCTGAGGATAGCGAACCAGAGAATACCCCGGAGGACACTGCAGACGACACGGCGTCTGGCGATAGTGATGAAGATGATAATGGTAATGAAGATGATGATGGCGGCAATGTCTCCAAGAGAGGAGCTGATGGTAGTTCAAAACCGGCGCCCAAGGCACCTCAGAAAAAGGCTAATGAGCAGCCGCCTCCTCCAAGGAGCCTCCCTTTTACAAAGAAGAAGGCTCCAGTCAAACCGCCCACAACGGGAAACGAGACAGACTCTGATGATGAGCTGTGAAGTAAGAGTTTGGTAGACATAACAGGCTAGCGAAAGAATGTATTGCAGAGTAGAAGACAAATACGTTTATTTCGCCACGCGCCCCGGTTCGTGTACTATAAGCGTATCATACGAGGGGCGTCATTTATAATAGCGATCTAGTCGATATATCTACGTAAAATTGCAAGGCCGCCTTTAAGGTGTATGAATCATTTAATTACGTCTGTATCTAGTTACAGCTCGCTGTGTCCTGTGACTTTATCTAATCGATTTACTTTCTTATACCAGTCACTACTTTATTCCCCTACCCGACCAGCATATTTGGATGCCAGTTGAGACGATATGAAAAGGGTATCATTGGTATTCCTAAAGAATCAATGCTTCCTATCAGTGCCTTCTTTGCCAGCATCCTAAAATTCAGTATGGCCCTCTGTCGTTCGACTTCCACCCCGGGAGAAAAAAATGCCATGTTAAGCAGTAGCTCTTGTAATTATTTCGACAGGTTTACTTGTTTTGTTCAATAATCGTAGCCCGTGTATCAATGATGTATAAGGTGTTCCGCGCAAAGATAAATTCCCTCGCGAATCATCCTCTTGGCTGGGCCAGAACAGGTAGCCGGGGTCGAAGTCCCTCAGGGTACGATCCCTCGAAGTCCCTCAGGGTACGATCCCTGACAGGTGGTGGAATACAACGCAGAACAGGCAGCCGGAGTCGAAGTCCCTCGGGGTACGACCCCTAACAGGTGGGACTACGCAGAACAAGGTGATGTCTGCGTGTGCTCCAGCCGGTAAGTTGACGGAAGCTTTTTCAAGGTTCGCCTTATTAGTATCCTCCTCCGTACCAGCATCATGTCTGTTGAGGCAGCGTAATATATGCCCCATGTCAATCACTGGGTTCCCGCTAATCGAGAATGGGGGATGTTTCGTTGTCGGCTCAACCATGCTGGGATAGGCCGAAGGTGGTTATCGCAGTTCCGCCTTGTTAAACTCGGAGTTTCCTGCGATGTGATTTGCTTCGCGCATCCTGCGAACTTCTTCTGTTGCGTTGGGTCTTTATTTGTCAACGTCATTTGGCACGAATAAAGTGTAGCTGTATGCTTTTCACCACCATTGATCTTGAAGTATGTTTTGTTGTGAATGATGTCGACCTAAGCTTTCTACTCTTGGAATTCTCCATCGGCCGCCTTGCGAGCTTCCAGCTTGTCGTATTTCTTTCTTGTTATATGGTACATGTTTTTAATTTAATCGTAGTCTCTGTGAAAGTCGTTTTGAAAATTGTTGGCGATCATGGCGACTTGGGCGTTGGTTGACGCTGATGAACAGTTTGGTATCTAGTCGAATAGCTTCCAAGAATGCGCAAGTTAGGTTGACAAACATTGTAAGCCGGTACGGTCACATTGCTCAGCCAATAGATCAACAAAAAGCTTGTGTAAAGGCTAGTTAGGAAAGTGTAGCACGAACGTAGCGGTTGAGTAAAATTCGATGAATTTGATACAAATGCTCACTGACAGTGGTCAAACTTTGGTGGGCTTAGCTGTCCACAGCGAGGAAAAAAGAAGACAGTGAAAACAAAAATGAACCGGCGTTTATTCCTGCCAATGTCTAACTTTATTGGCGTGTTCAAAGCGATAGCTGCTTAATGCTCTAGTATATCTCTCTCCATTCACCTTCTGTCATCAGCGGCAAATTTGTGCTTCCAAAATGAACGGAAGTGGTACTTGTCTCCTTCACTAGAGATCTCCGCCACCTCCTCGTCTGTCAGCTTAAACTTGGGTAGCCTCTCGAGGTAGCCAGCGAGTCGCGACTCCTTGGAGCTAGTCGTGATAACCACATGGCCTTGATCAAGGACCCATCGTAGACCGATGTCAGAGTCTGTGACGCCATATTTCTCTGCCAGTTTGGTATAGACGGGCACTGCTGGACCACCCTTGGCTGTGGTGATTGGTAGTAAGGGGGCATAGGCAGCAACGGCGATGTTATGCTTCTTGTGGAATGCAACGAGGTCGCCGTGCTGGAGATACGGATGGTACTCGATCTGGTTAATTGCAGGCACCACTTTGGCTGTCTTAAGAATGGCCTCAAGATGCTCTTGGAGGAAGTTGGAGACTCCAATGGACTTGGCCCGACCAGAAGCCTTGATGGCCTCCAAATCAGCCCACTTTTGCTGCAGTTCTTCGTCGTTGTCAGCAAAGAAAGGGCCATGGATTAGATAGAGATCGACGTAATCCAGGCCGAGCTTCTTGAGTGAAAGAGAGAAAGCCTCTTCAGTGTTCTTCTTGACCTCAGCGCTAATCTTGGTGGTGATGAAGAGCTGCTCTCGAGGAATCCCTGACGCTTTGATAGCAGCGCCAAACTCTTCTTCATTTCCATATACTGTTGGAAACATTTTGTGGTTAGAAATACTTGATTTTCCTCGGACCTTGAGATGCCGCCGTTCACATACCTTCAGCGCCGTCAAGGTGGCGGTAGCCGACATCAATTGCTTTTTTGGTGTTTTCGATCACTTGATTGTCTAGAGGTCCCGCAACACGCTTGAAGTTGGCAGTCCCAAGACCATAACCGAGCTGCCAGCCTAGTCAGCATCGGGTTGACGAGGTAGGACTTGAAGTCCATTATGAGAGGGAGCAGGAGTGAAGCATACTGCGGGAATCTCGTTGCCATCATTTAGCTTGATAAGTGGTGGGAAAGACATGGTGATTGCTGAAGAGTGAAAGTGTCTTTGGGCAGAGCAGATTGAGTGTCGAGAAGATGAGGAGAATGAACTGGGCGATGGGAATGTTAGGGAGAGATTTGTAAGTGGACGTTGCTGGCTCACATCCACGTATTGCGGCTGTTGCGGCTGGACCTTCCGATATTTATAAGTGGAGGTCCAAGGCGAGTCAAGGCCTTTTGGAGCATGGTGGTCGCAACTACCCCACCGATGATGGCTGGAGTTGGAGTAGTAGAGGAAGCGGGCGCTGTTTATGGTGTAGGTACTATCTCTATGCTCTAATGGTGGGGATAAGAGAGATTGCCGAGTTGAACGTTTCTACGACCTAGAGGCATTGCAATGAAGGTAGAGGAAGTCGGCTACTATTTGCTTGCCTGTGATGCGCCTTCCTCGGCACTGCTAGGGAGCACGCTGCTACATGCACAAATATGCAGGCTCATGCACTGAAGCTGCGGCATACAGGGCGCTATATTTCGCCTTGTCGCCTTGCTGTATGTTGGAGTGGGTTTACAGCATGGTACTGTGACTACCTATCAATGCTATAAAATACTGGACTAGCGGTTGAAAGCACGCAACCTCGCTCCTCTCCATTCTTCATGCCGTGATTCAACCAGCATCTGTGACGAGGATGAGGTCGAAGAAGATGTAAGTCACGCCATATCATTAGCTTGGCTCTCTCTGATATTAACCGCATCCATCTGTGGTTGGCGAAGTGCGGATGAGGCCAAATTTACGTGCTATTGCCTCAGATCTATTGACCCAGTTGAGCTGCACCGGTCCACCATCCACAGCCTAAAATTTTGAAAACAATTATTAATACTGCTATTACTTACGCGGGGGGCATTGCTAAATATCTTCTATCTAGTCTGCTACCTAACGTAGTATATGAAGCGGCCTATAGCTTTCCCCTCGTATATCCGATACCGCGATTCATTACTCCATCTTTGCGTGGTGGGGCAAAGTTCGCAGCTCGGTGATGTCACGGAATGCCGGCTCGCCACTATCCGACTCTAATCGCTCCAAGCCGCGGCAGGGTCACAACGCTCTTTTACACAATGCATAACAAACGATAGCCACCTGAGCTACCACCAATTCTCATGCTGCAGGGACACCTCTATGCACGTCGGTTGATAACACGGACTCTGCCACTGAGGATCCTCGGTGGGCCATCGACTAGGCATCTCACTCGATACAAGGGAGCGCGACCCATGGCTTCGTCAGGGAAACAGTTTGAAGGTGTCTCGCTGGATGAGCTGCCAAAATCATGGAATTTCACAGCTTCACTTCCTCCGGACCCAATCTTCCCAACTCCAGCAGCCTCACACAAAACCCCCCGAGATCAAATTGGGCCTCGCCAGGTCCGCGATGCTCTCTTTACATGGGTGCGGCCAAGTGAACAGAAAGATCCCGAGCTGCTAGGTGTGAGCTCTGCGGCATTGAAAGATCTCGGCATCAAAGCAGGTGAAGAGAAAACCGAAGATTTCCGGCAATTTGTAGCTGGCAACAAGCTCTATGGCTGGGATGAGACAAAGCTGGAGGGCGGATACCCTTGGGCGCAGTGCTACGGAGGCTTTCAATTTGGACAGTGGGCAGGCCAGCTTGGAGACGGAAGGGCCATTTCTCTTTTCGAGACAACTAATCCGGAGTCTAACATACGATATGAGCTACAGCTGAAAGGCGCTGGCTTAACGCCGTACTCTCGATTCGCAGATGGAAAAGCAGTACTGAGATCTAGCCTGCGAGAGTTTGTCGTTTCCGAAGCACTCAACGCACTCAAGATACCCACCACCAGAGCCCTATCTCTTACTCTACTTCCTCACTCTAAAGTATTGAGAGAGGCCATGGAGCCGGGGGCAATTGTACTCCGGTTCGCTCAGTCGTGGTTGCGACTGGGAACGTTTGATCTTCTACGCGCAAGGGGAGATCGCGATCTCGTTAGGAAGCTTGCAACATATATCGCGGAAGATGTTTTCGGTGGATGGGAAAAGCTCCCAGGACGACTAGAGTCTCCTGATGAACCAACCAAATCACCATCCCCTAAGCGTGGGGTACCAGCTTCCGAAGTCGAGGGACCAAGCGACGCCGCAGAGAATAGATTCCAGCGGTTATACCGGGAGATTATTAGGCGTAACGCGGTGACTGTAGCTCATTGGCAAGCATATGGATTCATGAATGGCGTTTTGGTATGTATCCGCAGTTATGAGGGTCTATGAGGAAGCCCTAATTACTAACTTTGTCTTACAGAACACAGATAATACATCGGTATACGGCCTATCGATGGACTACGGGCCTTTCGCATTCATGGACACCTTTGACCCAGCGTATACACCAAACCACGATGATCACATGCTGCGGTATAATTATAAAAACCAGCCGACCATTATCTGGTGGAACCTAGTGAGGCTTGGCGAGACTCTTGGAGAACTTACCGGCATTGGCCCTCAAGTTGACGATGAGACTTTTATTACCAAAGGCATCAGACAAGAGCAAGAGAAAGAACTGGTTGAGAGAGCAGAAACCCTAATTTCACAAGCTGGAGAAGAGTACAAAGCTGTGTTCTTGAATGAATACAAACGATTAATGACAGCGAGACTCGGTCTGCGTCACTTCAAAGAGACGGATTTTGATGAGCTCTTTAGCGAAGGGCTTGATACTATGGAAGCTTTAGAGTTGGATTTCAATCACTTTTTCCGCCGTTTGAGTACCATTAAGTTGGCGGACATTACGACTCAAGACGGTCGCAAACAAAAGGCTGCCATTTTCTTCCACAAAGAAGGCCCACCTGAAGTTGTTGGAGAAGAGACTGCAAAGGAAAAGATTGCCGAATGGCTCGAGAAGTGGCGCGTGCGTGTCTTGGAAGACTGGGGAGAAGAGTCTTCCGAAGTCTTATCCGAAGAGACAGATGCTAAAAGAAGACAAGCTATGAAGCAAGTCAACCCCAATTTCGTTCCTCGAGGCTGGATCTTGGATGAAGTTATACGGCGCGTTGAGAAAGAAGGCGATCGGCAGGTCTTGGATCGCATCACGCACATGGCACTACATCCGTTTGAAGATTCATGGGATGGAGCTGTAGTCGACGGCGTTGAATATAAAGGCGATGCCGAAGAAGAACAAAGGTGGGTGGGCGATGTTCCCAGGTTGGGGCGATCACTGCAATGCAGCTGTAGTTCATAGATAGCAAGCCAATATAGTCTGGCTGCGTTGTACATGACCCCAGTTACAGCTGCTTTCCATGATCACAGCGTACAGATTGAGTAGCCGTTCCACAGCACATTTCTACTTCAAGCTACGTATGATAAAATGTTACGACCGGCGGTAAGAGGCAACGTTCATCGAGACGAAAAAACTTCTCTCCCCTGCTTCCATAAACGGCGTAGACTTCTTCTGGAGCACAAGATAGAGGAGGACTCGACAGAAGCAACGGGCCGAAGCCCAATTGCCCAAGCTCACCTACAATAAAATGTGCCCGTGTACAATTATGATGAAGAAGCAAAAGAAAATTCGAATCCTTGGCCCAGGCCCGCCAAATTTAAAGCTTGCACACTCAAGCTGCGGGACAAAATGTGCCTCAGGCAGCGGCATTAGGAGCTCCCAGCCAATGAGCGTGCTCCTAAATGGATCCGTAAGGGAAACCCACTAGCGCTGTAAATGGGCTTTCCATCCGTCCAAGACAGCAGATCCGTTTTCGAAACGAACGCCCATCCCACTCGACTCTGAGTCCTTAACTTCTCTCGCCGCAACGTACATCACGTTCAATCCGTCAAGGCGACACGATGCTCCGACAGTCTCTGGCACGTTCGGCTTGGCGGACCGGCAGGCGGGCCGCCGCTGCCTCGAGGGCATTCGCGACAACGCCCAGACGGTCTGCCGAGGTGGAGCTCACCATTGGTAAGCATCTTGCCTGCGTCGAGGACGGACAATTGGAGCTGGAGCTTGTGCTAACGCGGTTGCAGATGGAAAGAAGGTCTCGATCGAAGGTATGGTCCTGGAATGGAGGGGTTGCGGCGGGTTGCGGGAGCGTAGATGCTGACATGGAAGCTAGCCGGGTCGGCTCTGATTCAGGCCTGCGAAAAGGCCGGAGTTACAGTCCCTAGGTGAGTGTTGGAGGGGAACCTGATCTCTAAAAGGGGATAAAAAACTGTTCAAGAAGATGTGCTAATGGTGTTTAGATACTGCTACCACGAGTACGAAATACCCAACCACCCCCGCGCCTTTTTCAGCGATTCCGAGCCCTAACCATAAACATATACAGAAAACTAATGATTGCCGGTAACTGCCGTATGTGCTTGGTCGAGGTTGAGCGGGCACCCAAGCCTGTAGCCTCATGCGCCTGGCCAGTGCAGCCTGGTATGGTTGTCAAGACCAATTCACCTCTTACACACAAGGCCCGCGAGGGTGTCATGGAGTTTCTGCTGGCCAACCACCCCCTCGATTGCCCCATCTGCGACCAAGGTGGTGAATGTGATCTTCAGGATCAATCCATGCGATATGGTGCCGACCGAGGACGATTCCACGAGATTGGAGGCAAGCGAGCTGTCGAGGACAAGAACATTGGACCCCTGATCAAGACCTCGATGAACCGATGCATTCAGTGCACCCGATGTGTCCGATTCGCCAACGATATCGCTGGTGCCCCCGAACTTGGTTCAACTGGCCGTGGTAACGACCTGCAGATTGGCACCTACCTTGAGAAGAACCTGGATACTGAGCTCTCTGGAAACATCATCGACCTCTGCCCTGTTGGTGCCCTGACCTCCAAGCCATATGCTTTCCGAGCTCGTCCTTGGGAACTGAAGCACACCGAGTCCATCGATGTTCTCGACGGCCTGGGATCAAATATCCGTGTCGACTCTCGCGGCCTGGAAGTTATGCGTGTTATTCCCCGACTCAACGACGATGTCAACGAGGAATGGATCAACGACAAGACTCGATTCGCCTGCGACGGCCTCAAGACCCAGCGACTTACCGTGCCCCTGATCCGAAGAGAAGGAAAGTTCGAGACTGCTGACTGGGAGGAGGCTTTGACCGTCATTTCCAAGGCCTATCAGCAGACTAGCCCCAAGGCCAACGAGTTCAAGATCATTGCTGGTGCGCTTACTGAAGTAGAGTCTCTCGTCGTGGCCAAGGATATGGCCAACAAGCTCGGATCCGAGAACCTCGCCCTCGATACCCCCACCGGCAGCCAGCCCATTGCTCACGGCGTTGATGTGCGATCAAACTACCTCTTCAACTCCAAGATCTGGGGCATTGAGGACGCTGACTGCATTCTCATCGTCGGAAGCAACCCTCGCCACGAGGCCGCCGTCCTAAACGCTCGTATCCGCAAGCAGTGGATGCGCTCCGATCTTGAGATTGGTGTTGTTGGTGAGACCTGGGATTCCACTTTCGAGTTTGAGCACCTGGGTGCCGACCACGCTGCCTTGAAGAAGGCTCTGGCTGGCCCCTTTGGCAAGAAGCTCCAGGGCGCCAAGAAGCCCATGATCATTGTTGGATCTGGTGTCACCGACCACGTCGACGCCAAGGCTTTCTACGAGACCGTTGGTACCTTTGTTGACCAGAACGCTGCCAACTTCAGAACCGCTGAGTGGGATGGCTACAATGTTCTCCAGAGAGAAGCCTCAAGGGCTGGTGCCTTTGAGGTTGGCTTTGTCACTCCCTCCGCCGAAGTTGCCCAGACCAAGCCCAAGTTTGTCTGGCTCCTCGGTGCCGACGAGATCAACGAGGCGGACATCCCCAAGGACGCCTTTGTTGTCTACCAGGGCCACCACGGTGACCGCGGTGCTCAGATTGCTGACATTGTTCTGCCTGGCGCCGCTTACACCGAGAAGGCTGGTACTTACATCAACACTGAGGGTCGTGTCCAGATGACCCGTGCCGCTACCTCACTGCCTGGTGCCGCCCGAACTGACTGGAAGATTCTCCGAGCAGCCTCCGAGTTCCTCGGTGCTCCTCTGCCTTACGACGATGTCGCGGCTGTGCGTGACCGCATGGTCGAGATCAGCCCTGCGCTGGCTGCCTACGATGTCGTTGAGCCAGTTTCCCTGAAGCAGCTGAGCAAGGTTCAGCTGGTGGAGCAGAACAAGGGTGCCAAAGCCAGCAACTCTCCTTTGAAGAAGGTTATCGACAACTTCTACTTCACAGACGTCATCTCCAGAAGGTATGCTGCTTTCCATATAAATCAAGCATGACAAAAGACAAATTGGCTGACAATGCTAACTATCTTATAGCTCACCGACAATGGCTCGTTGCTCAGCGGCCAAGATCACTGGCGACCCCAGGACGAACTTTATGGCTCCTGGAATGGAGGAGGACAGACCCATGGGTCAGGTTGCGTACGGAGCTTAAGATAGGTGTGGGTGTATCAAAACAAAAAATTAGAAGAAATTTTCCCTTGCGGTTCCGGAGCGCTATGTCGATATGTACATATATATATAGGACGTTAGGGTTAGATGTTGTGTTTAAATATGTTGACCAAAACTGGGTAGCTTTTTGCTTTCCTTCCTCCCCCCTTTTGTCTTATGTCTGGGTATCTTACGCTCCCCCTGCAGCTGTATGACATTATGCTTATGTAGTTCAACTCATCCATCCAATACCACTCTCATTTCTCTCCAGCTCAGTATCGTCTCCCTGTGACACCACTCTTCTCAGGCTCAGGCTGCTCAATGGGCGAGTCAAACCGCACCTTCTTCTTCTCAGTCCTCACCTCGCCCTCTTTACCTGGCGCACGGAGGCTAGATCGGCGGCGCACCGTCTTCTAGTCGATGTCCATCCCCGCTGCCCCCGCCTCCGCATCCTGAATCTGCTTCTTGATAATTGCCCTTCTGCTGCGCACATGTCTATCAAACCCAACCAAGTCGCCCGCCGCAGCAGCAATCACCTTCATGACCTCCGCCGCGGCGAATTCGCGCGGTGACCCGACAGGCACATACGTCACGGCCACATTCATGTTCGGCACGGGGATATTTGTCACGCCGTACTTGAGATTGGACACATCCGGGGCGCGCATATTTGCAATCATGGCGTCGCAGTCACGCCGCAAGAGGTCTTCGTCGCGGGCGCGCACGTGAGCACGGGCGGCGGCGTAGTCAAAGGGCGGGACGTTGTTCTTTTCAACCTCGGCGGAAATGTCGGCGCGGACGCGGAACATTTCGCGGTGGAAGAGCGCGTTGAGGTTGCTACGGACGGAGGACTCGTGGCGGGTGACGAGGTCGAGGGCGGCGCGGTGGTAGGCTGGGGAGGTTGGGTCGAGGTTGAGGGGCTGGAGGAGCTTGTTGGCGTCTGGGATCGGGACGAAGACGGCGGCGGAGATGCTGGTGAGGGGCGGGATGGGGGAGTTGTCGGTGTTGCCATCATCGTCATCTTGGTTGGTGTTGACGCTCATGTCCATGTCCATGTCCATGTCCATATTATCGCCGCTATTGCTGCTGAGGCTGCTGTTGATGTCGTTGTTGACGCTGTCACTGGTGCTTTGGCCCGTCATGGTGCTGCTCCTTCTACTGCTGTTATCCATGTTGTTATTGCTGTGGCTGCTACTGCTGCCGTTGGCAATGTTATTGTTGTTGGCAAAGTCGCTTTCGCTGATTATTATGACGTCGCTGCTGCTGCTCTGTCTGGTGGGTCGGTTGCTGCAGTCATCATTGTTATCGGGTTGCTGCTGTTGCTGTTGCTGTTGCTGTTGCTTGATCTGACTAGCGATGACTTGTTCTCGTATCAAATCGTCCAACGACGGTAGTTCTGAAGAAGCAGATGAAGAGGGCCGACTTGGTGAAGCCTCGTCTCCGGCCATATAGGGCAGGCAGCGCTGTCTGTATAGAGGTTGTCTTTCCCTTCTTTATCGCGAAAATTCAGATATCGGCCGCAAAAGTAAGTGACATAGTAGGACGCAGATGAGTTTCCCGAGCTGTAAGAAAAGAGCAGAAAAAGAAAAGGAGAAAAACATGGGGTGCATATGTAGGTAGGTAGGCGCGCGCATGGCGAATGAGAGCGGCAGCCTTGCGGCGCTTCGCCTGAAGTTGGAAGCCTGCAGCTCATTTTTTGGGTGTGGCCACATGCATGTACATCAACATGGTGCAACCGCATATCACTGTGCCATCTTGAAATTCTCATATTACAAACAGGGCACATGCAAATTTCACTGATGGGTGGCTCTCCATATACTTTATAAGGGATATTGCGAGCTCGGCTGTTAGTTGATATGCAGGTCAAACTTGCGTGGCGCTTCCAACGAGTGCTAAGATAGGTGTTCAATGGGTGTTCAATGTCATTATTGAGTTCATACCTACTTAGGTACCCAATGGAACATTTCTGCGTAGGTTGGTATATTTCGATAGAGGAGAGTGTATTTTGTCATGTTCCTGGCTGATATATTCTAATTTCCTCAGGCCGCTCAATACTTTAGATACTTTCGAGCAATGCTGTGCTGAGGAGATAGATTGAGAGCCTTGTAAAACTCCTCGCCTTATCCAATGACTGATAAAGTATGCTTCTAATAGTCGTAAATTATATGCAGTAGCTCTATTGTGATATTTCTCTCCATGTATTAACTGAGTCAGCCGTTTTGATGTTGGTTGTCATGCGCACCATCAACAATGAGCTCGGCTGCTTAGATCGATGATATCCGATCTACCCTACGTTCAATTTTTGAATATATAGACTCATCTAGAATGAAGGATATGTTCATTGCATAATAGTAGATGTATTAGAAGATATCTTGTTATTTTATGTCTCTTATAAAAATATACATTGTAGCCAACTATAGCCACCGAAGAGTTCAATAACTCTCTGCGCATATTATACATATTTATTTCTTCCGCTTTCTGCCGGCCACTCTGGTCAATCTGTACTAACATACCCTTTCAATACTAGTTAGAATTTTTTTTTGAAAGCAAAACCAGCATCTATACATGTCATCACAAAACACACATCATTTCCTTTCATACGGCCTCTCCAAGCCATCGACTTAAACGCCAGCCAATCACATCATCCACTTACCTTCTAATACCGGGGCCGAGGTTTGCCCATCCCGCGCTTCACCCACTTCCACCCACTTCACATGCGAACTAGGACGAATTCAATTGAATGAGAACCATCATTCACCAGCCACTTCAAACGCCTTGACTCTCATTACCTATACCTAGTATGTTCTCTTTCAACTTACTTAAGATTTTGAGCACCCTTTAAACACGGCATCACTACTCATAAACGAGGCTCGATTTGACTCACAATAAACATCAACCCCTCATTAGCAAGCAACAATGGCAGAGCCCCAGCCACCCTTCCCAGGAGCAGATCGAATCCGCTCATTAACAGACCAAGACTCCATCTTCAGAGCCTTTGACGCCTACCCCTGGACCAAAGACTCGGCCTTTCTGGTAAGCATCGTCTTTCTCTATCTTGACTACCAAAATCACCTTGTCCCTCCCAATATGTAAATACATACATATCCAGCTCCTATATACACACACACACATACGGTTCTCATATAATATCCATCCGCCTCCCACTTACATCCAACCCTCACCCACCACAGTCCGGCCTCCGCGCCATCCTCGGCGCCCCAAACCCATCCAACCCTCAAAACGGCTCCCTCCGTGACATCGCCACCCACGCCCGCATCTTCTACTACGCCCAGCGCATCGGCGTCCAGATCGACTTCGCCGCCTACCAGACCTGGCTCTCTCAGCACCCAGAATACCCGCCTCCGCACATCATCCCCTCAGAGTACGAACAGCAGCAGTCGTCGGAATCACCATCGGCATCTTCTGCTTCCGCAACAGCATGGCAGCAAGCCGCCCCCAAAGCCGACCTCTACGTTGACCGTAGTGCCCAGTCTCAGGCTTCTGGCGAGGGCGGCGAACCATCGTATCCTTTGGCTTTCGCAGAGATGATCAAGCTTATCCAGGAAGGCAAGCCGATTCCCGGCATCAGACAGATTCCCAACACTATTGAACGAGATTCCGTAAGTTTGTTATATTCCTACGCGCCCTTATCTTGCGCCTGGCATAGGTATTTGCTCACGCTGAACCTGTCAGACTGTTAAACCCGTGGGATCTCGCCCCGTGCCCAGGAAACCTTGGGAAAGAGAGGCCACCACAGCCGCTGATACGGGTGCCGATGGTATCGTGAACGCTCTGGATCTGGAATTTCCCCCAGTTGAGCATCAGGTAGAAGGAGAAGCAACAGCTGCTGCGACAGGATCTTCATGACACCGCGGCAAAAATCTAACGGCGATCAGATAAAGGAGCTGTCCGGCTCTTTGCATCTGAGAAGAACTATACATTAGACTCGCATTCGTTATCTAAGCGTGAGATTTCGCAAGCTGTGTTGGGCATGATAGTCGCGAATTTGAATACAACCGGTCGGGCCTGAAAACTTGTCTTTATTAAACGTTCTAATTATTATTCGAAATTACGGCGACTGGTGTAAACACGCATCGTCGCAGTCAAAACAAAAAAGAAAAAAATCCTGTAGTAAAGAGCGTCGCAGCTATTAACACAATAAGTCTTCTTCGTAAAACATCTCTCCCCTATCTCCATCGCGCAAAACAAAATGCATTTTTCATCAGAGTGATACACCGCCCTTTTATTAAGATTTTCTAACGACCATTGATTTCTTCTCGGGCAATCCATGGTTAGCTCAATCTCAAAGCGCGACAGAAAAGGTAGAAGTGGAAGGAAAACGAACCGTTTTAAGTGAATATGCTACTGTGTTTACATGTCGAGATGCAATCTGGGCCCATTTCGAGAAGAGAATGTTGCCGCCACGGTTAGCAGATGTAGTCTCCAGCATATTTCAAAATGCATAACCATAATGTGTCCAATGCACCCAGTCAGGCTGTAGCCAGCTGAGCGTAGGATGACGAGTGATCTTTAAATTGATTGCATGGGAAAATGTTCATAAGAAGAAATCGACAAATTTTTATGTGATCTTGTGTGATCCGAGCGAGAACAACGAGAGGTGGAACTAGTTATGGTAACGAGTTGGCAAGATGCGTTATAAGTTGAATAAACAATGCTATGCAGAATCGTCGTAGAGAAGGCTTGCCAGATTGTTAGGTAACGTCTCGCACAATTGGACCACTGGTGTGAATACCGTATCAACGGTAAGTGGCACTGAATCTCGATGGTCCTGGTCCGATACGGCTACTGCCCATGCCCGGGCCAACACCTGGGCCTGGACGGGTTGTGACCGCATGATTGGTACACAGCATGCCAACTCGAGATCCAAACTTGGATCCCCTGAGCGAAACCATGTGCTTTCGAATATGGGCAGCTACCATCTCACGATGTTGAGGAGAAGCGTTGTTAAGAATCCACTGGATAAGGTAATTTCCGTATTGGTCACTGGCAATGTCAATTAGAGGGATACGGGTGCGATCTTGGCGCCCCTCGCAAACTCGATCAAGGTATCGGCCGAGGAACTCAGTGTTCCCAATTTTGAGGCACTTCTCCACTACCTTGGAGGCAAATTGGTCCGTGCTATATTCTGCTGCGTATCGAATAACGTGGTCGATAGCTCGGCTGCGGTCAGGGGGGGCTCCATGTTCGCATATATGTTGGATGCACCAGTTGCCAAATTGGCCGTGAGCCACAATGTCAATATTGGCGAGGACTTCTTCGATACAGGGACGCTATTCAGCAAGTGTTAGTCATCGAATCACCTTTGGAGAGAAGTCCTAACTTACCTTGTCATCCTCCAAACAATTTTCAAATATGTTCTGAACAACGAGACTGCCAGTCTCTCCCAGGGCAACCTCGTGCCACATTCCCCTCAGAGACTCGTTGACGAATTTCATAATTTGAGGGGGGGACTCGCTCCAACGTAACTCGAAGAGCTTCTGCCAAACGTGACACGCATATCTGTGAATCACGGTCTCGGGGATACGGCGCAGGAGTTCGTGAACCATAATCGCCTTGTAGTCTTCTGGGACTGAGTCGAACGCCTTCTGGACGACATGGCAGCCAAAAGGGTCCATGGAGAGGTTCAGAGTATTGCCTCGAATGGCCTCGGCAATCTTGATCACCTGTTCTGGAGTTCCATGTTCAAAGCAGCGCTGAACAAGAAAATTACCAAATCTGTTGACCATTAAGGGGTATGCCTGAGCCACAATGGCTTCGACGATTTCGTATTTCTGCTCAGGTGTGCCCACTTTAAGCTTCTGCTGCAAAAATATGGAAGCTTGTTGATCGTTGTTGCAGACTATTTTGTCCACAATGTACTTCCAGTTGCAGTTCACATTTCGATCGAGAAGGCGGCGATAGTTAAGAGGCTCTGTTGGCGGGAGATAGGTTGGCCCTTCAGACGCAACAACCTGTTTTTCATCAGCATGCGGCTGGTAGTGAGTCATCTCCATCACATTGCTGGGTACCTCATTCTTCCAACTAGCCTTAGAGGTGAACTCTGAGGCGTGGGGAGAAAGAGGAGTACCCATTGCTTGCTGATGGAAAGGGGGATACACGTTCACGCCCATAGGAGGTAGTGCCGGTCCAACATTTACATGAACGCCTGGCACCGGAACTGGGACTGGGTTTCCAATGGGATCAAAGTGGTGAGTTGGGTTGTTCAGGTTAATGAAAGAGCCTCCAAATTGGTGATTTACATTCGTTCGATTGTCGAAGCGGGCACCGCGACGGTTTGGGTGAGGGCGATTGACGAGGTCATGGTCGGCAGCCTGACGCTCAGCACGATGGCTGTCGATCAACACGTAAGGTTGACTGGGGTCTACGCAGGTCTGATTAAATCCTCTCCCTCCGAACCAATGACCAGGCGACGGCTCAGGGCCGGATGGCTGAAGAGAGCCGTTGTTGGCAAACGAGTTCTTGGTAGGTCCCCAGATTCCACGAGCTCGATTCATTGCAACAGCAGAGGCAGAATCACTGGTATCAGACTGAGTATCATCCGGCGTTCCTCTGTTCCAAATGTTGTCTCGCGGAGCCGCTTCAACACGACCAATGGGCACGTCGGGCTCCTTGAAAAACCGCGTCTGAGCAAGTTCCTGGTCAAGCTTGGAGATATGGTTCCGCGCTTGCGCGAGCTGTAGTTTTAGGCGAAAAACCTCTTCAGCATCTGCACGGGGATCATCAAGCGTAACGCTGGCTGGTCTTGTGGTTAGAGCCGCAGCAGGAAAGCCCTCGGTGGCCGGAGTGATTGGAAGCGAAGTGCTTGAGGAAGCCTGATCCAAGACTTTCAGGAAAGGGCCATCATCATCGATTTTCAAGGCCTGGTTCTGTTGGCTGTGGGCAACTTGCTGCTCTGATAGTCTAGTAAAGAGCTTCTCCATTGGACAAGAGTTAGTTCTGGAGATGTCACAAGGAAGACTATGCGTTCTATTGTTGTAAATGGAAATATTTACACTCACTTTTGGATAGCCCTGGTTCGCTAGCTTCGAGGTAGATAAAGGTGTGATGCCTTTCTCAATCATTATAGAAGAGGCTGTTGCCGTTTCCTGGAACAATCATAGTTAGCGGGAATGAAGAGTGATCGGGATAAAGCCGAAAAAAAAAATAGTAAAACAGGAACACAGTGGATATGGCCATATCATAAAATTTGCTTGACATGATTTGGTACCAAACTTACGCAAGAAGCTGAAACAGCTGAGGTTCCATCTCCCGCCTGCATCAAAAGATCTCTCTGGGCTGCGTCGGCTGGCAACAGGACCGAAAGCTGAGGAGTAGAACCAGAAGAGCTGGAAGTCGACATCGTATCCGCATGCAATGCTCAAGAGAGATGAACGAAGATGCGAATGACGGGAGAGACGACAGCAGATGCAAACGGAATGGAGAAGAGCTGCCAGACATGCACAGCTTGTGTGCCAAGGTTGGAGAAGGAAAAAGAAGAAGACAACGCGTGTAGTATTAGCGACCGTGATTGAGGTGGAGGAGAAATTAGAGAAGTAAAAATTAAAGAGGTAAATGTTAGCGGTCGCTTATATATGGAGGCGAAAGAACGGCCCATTGGGCAATGGAGGAAGGAACTGGCAGCCCTCGCCAAAATAAGGCCACCGCCTTGGCTGTCGCTCACTAAGGCCAAAAAGCAGCCTTGGTTTATACGCCAGTGATGGCTGAGAGTGACAAGTAAAGCTTTGGGGCGGTCCGTAAGTAGAGAGAAATAATAAACAAGAAATGCTGACACTTGCAACAATTCAAAGTCCTGCTATAAAAAGGAATTAGATACCCCGGCGGCTTAGAGGGAACAGGGTTGGTTGGCCAGTGAAAGGCTAAGAGTAAAAGACCCGTGCTCATTATTGGATGCTATATGTGCAAGTGTGCAAACGGCCAGAAATTTTGCGGCGAACCACTCATCAGTGAGTCACTACCAGCCCCAAACAACCGTTACAGGGGCCAGTACTTTAACTCTTTGTTTCTAGTCCTCCGTGCTGCATCACGATAGTTACGGGTGGAAACGGCATGGGACTATTTACTGAATATTAACAGTGTCCAGTCCGCGAAGTCACAACGGTATCTTAGAAGGTCTACAATCTGAAAGATACTACGCACATGTGTGTGGGTAAACGCATGAGGACCATTGCACGTGTGGCGCAAACATTAGTTATACGCTGTCTCTTCTCCAGAAGGTGTATATTAGGAGGTATACTTGGAACTCAGGCAGCTTTCGCTTCATTCGACAACTTAATTGGGTACAATGTCTCTATTCATACATTTCTTCTAATAAATCTTTTTGGAGTATCGCAGCACAATCAGATCGACTGATATGAACTGATAAGATGACTATATCATACAGCCAGTTTTACATTTTCAAGCAACACAAGATTCTGAGCTGTCGTATCCTTCGTCTTTTTTTTTTTTTTCAAAAAAAAAAAAAAAGGCCATACCTCCATGGGTCATATAACGTCCATGTTCATATTAATTGGACATGGTAATGTGGAAATGGTCCCTCTCAAGCCAACGATGTTGCTATCATCGCTTCTTTCCAGGAGTGGGAGCTGCGGGATTGTTAGTTGACCGGTATTCCAAGTGAATATTCCCAATTAAAAAGGAGTTGTGCATGCGACGTACCAGGAGGACCCTTCTTCTTCTTCGGCGCACTCTTTCCACGCTGCTTGAGCCTGTAATTGTGGTTTCAGCAAACTGCTCTATCGAATCTTCTTTCCAGTGCACCTACTCTTCAATGTACTCGAACCGATCTTCCTCGGCCTCGTCCCATGTGGCAAGCACCGGGCCAAACTCTCGCTTCACGTCTTTGATCGATGCCAGCTTCCGGGGGTAATAAGCAGCGAGCGCTGGGCCTTTTAATCGCTGTCGCAAGACCTTGTTGCCCATGCGAACCCCCTCAGGGTTGAATGTCGTGGCAAAGACTTGGCATTGCGCCTATAAAATATTAGTGGAAGCATGGAGAGAGACAGCGTGTGGATTATTTACCTTCATCAAATCTACTAACCGCGCTCGAGGGACACTCATCTTTACATGCTTGATCTCGAATGCTGCGATCAACTTTGGACGTTGAATTGAAGTTTGATGCACACCAGAAAATGATTTGGCTATACCCTATCGGTACTAGTCTCATCGGCGCGCTTCAACGTAGGCGATTTTCTTTTCGCTCTAAGAATCCCCATCAGCCCACCCTCTCTATATTTTACATCAAACGCGAAGAATTTCCTATCGTAATATCCTGGGCTGTGGTATCATTCTTAAAATGTCTAAACGGCATAATACATCATCAGTAGACAATCGGGCCAAACGTCAACAGATTGACGATTTCCGAAATGATACAGAATTTGTTATCAGTGTCAAGACCACAAGCCAAGCGCTAGCGTTACTTGCTGAGCAGGCAGATGAGCTGGTTGACTGTCTTCAATCATTAAAGCGACAATTTTCGCAGAGCACAAACCCTACAGATTTCCAAATTGGAACAATAAACTCAAATTTATCACGACTGACCAGGCGGCTACTTCCATCATTTCAGATTATTGGGTCTATTGATGAGCCCATCACCGAGACGGCCAGGCCTCTAGCGAAGGAGACATCCACGGTATGTACTGTATCTTTCATACAGAAATTCATTCGGCTAATCATTGGCAAAGAGTACCGCCTTAGGAGCTGCCCAAGACTCACCAAATATACCGGTTCTGTCTCCTGTCACTGTGACACCATGGATCTCCTCAGAAATATCGCAAGAATGGCCTCCTTTACCTCCAATTCTTGACCCAAAGCTTGCCGAAGAAGCATTTACGCACCCAGGTCTAGGCATGGACTTCAGCTACGAGCGTCTAGAATGGCTTGGAGACGCTTACCTTGAGCTGATTGCGAGTTCTCTCATCCATCAGACATTTCCAAAGCTGCGGTCCGGGCCTTTGTCTCAGCTACGCGAGAGATTGATTCGAAATATCACCCTTGCCGAATATTTCCGGTATTATGACATGGAGAAGCGAGCCAAGCTTCCAAATCACTTTGATTCAAGTGGGGGGCTCGGAAGGGGCAGATCAAAAGACAAAGATTTGCTGAAGACGCAAGCCGACATGTTTGAAGCCTACGTCGCGGCTGTTATTCTCTCGGATCCTCAAGAGGGGCTTGTTAAAGTGGTGGAGTGGCTCAAAGCCCTCTGGGGTAGAGCGATCAAGGAGGATATTGAAAAAGCAGAGGCTGCAAAGCGGCGCCGCGAAACTCAATCAACCGGAGTGGAGGCAACAGAAAAGAACTCTAAACAGCGGCTGAGTGTCAAAATTGTGACCAAGGGAGTCAGCATTGACTACAAAGATCTCCCCGGCGAGAAAAGGGACAGGCATTTGAAACTACCTCTTTATACCGTCGGAGCCTATTTAACCGGCTACGGCGAGGTAGGGAGACTACTAGCAGTCGGCACAGCCCTGAGCAAGAAAGAAGCTGGCCAGAAAGCTGCCGAAGCGGCATTACAGAACAAGCGACTGATACAGGCATATGAGGAAAAGAAGAGACAATATATACAGGCCAGAGACGACAATGCACTTGTTGACAGACTTTTGGGATAGCGGTTTATGGTTAGGTTCTTGGGCAAAGATGAATGGATATTGGAGTGCTCCCCTATAATGTGAAGGGCTGGAACTGGGATCACTGCACAGGGGATTGATTATTGTGTACCTATTTAATCGTAGAGGATAGGAACATTACTTAATAGACGAGCAGCGTTCACATGCGCATTTGTAATGATATAACTAGGTACCTATGAAAAGCTGAGACACAGCCGTGAATGGCTATTGGCGAAACATCTCGCCATCATCGCCAGCTCGTAACCACCTGTGGCATCATGCGTTTGGGGAGCCTGGTGTTCCGATATGTGCAACCTTGGCCTGTATAACCAGTAGGTGCTACTACCGTATAGCAGATGTATGGCGTCCGTGTCGCAACTAGGTGAAAATATCTGTTACTATTAGTTACATAATTATGGAATCATCGCTTACTTTCGCTTTCTGTTTGTCTTTTTGCGCATAAGATTAGGGCAGATATTGAAACTAGCACCGTTAAAGTGACTGGACTAGTGCTTTTCCGCCATGAACGCAAGATGCTCCTCAGACGCAACAGCTGGAATGCCGCATGTAATGGAATCTGGGGTAAAACTGGACTAAAACATTCACGGTACCATCCGCAGCGTCGAGAACACCCCAGCTTCGAGGTACCGTTTACTAAGCATACCAGCGATTTTCACGTGTCGCCGCAGGTATCGCATACCCCCCACCCGATGACGCTCAGCTGGGAGCCACACTCGTTCGTTCTCAGCAGCCGAGCCCCCTGGCCGGTAGCGTCGCAAGTCCCACGGCTTAGAGCGCGTGCGCGCCGAGGTTCAATTGGGAGCCGGTCCACGACAAAACCGAGCGGCCAAAAAAGCTACTGTTCCTATGATCACAATACATAATCGTAATCTTGACATCCGCTGCTCCGACTAATCGCCCCCGTCTCTCCTCTGCCGGCCCTCAACCTGCGTCATCTTCCCCAAGGAAAGCGCCTGTCTCTGCGCTGGTCTGTGGTGTCGCATTCAATCTGTCTCGACTCCGTCCCTCGGTCCTTATCGCCCATCGAATAGCCTCTCCAGATCAACGAATCCAAATACGCAATCGGTGCCTGAGCCCTCCCAACGACTGCCGCCCATTTGCCACGAAAACCCCCACGGGTCGAAGGAGAAAGGAAAAAGAAGTTGCTGCAAAGTTCAAAACAATATTTGTTTTCTGACGCTTTCGAGAGATTGCATCAATTCCGTTAGGAGCAGCAAGGCTCCCCGTCATAGCCGCCCCCGATGGCGGATTCCGTGGGTGGGTATAATCGCAGTCGCATTCCTTTTCCCCACGATGTGCCCGCAATGGTACATGCTGACCGCCGCCCAATGCTGCAGATCGAGTCTTTGTTCATGCCTTAAACACCGTCAAGAAAATACCCAAGACTGGAGCATCTCGGCCGCCCCCGTCTGAGCGGCTACGGCTTTATGGCCTCTACAAGCAGGCCATGGAAGGGGATGTAGATGGCGTTATGGAGATGCCCACGGCTGGGTCAGGGCTGGCCCCGGACGAGCTGCAGAAAGAGCGGGATAAGTGGGATGCATGGAACTCACAAAAAGGACTGACCCGGACCGAGTCCAAGAGACGATATGTCGAGGCGCTGATCGAGACCATGCACAAATACGCAAACACATCGTGAGTACCTAGCAGTAGCCCACTCGCCATGAATCCCCCCCACCTTGTTATACATGCACATGGAAGTTAACTCCTTTAAGCAGAGATGGGAGGGAACTCGTTGCTGAACTAGAGTTTGTCTGGAACCAAATCAAAGACAACGTTGCCAGCTCCGATTCCTCATCAGCCAACCCAAGCGACCCCTCACATGTTTTCCACCAGCCTAGGAGTGGCAGCGATGGGCCAATGAAGATTCTCAGTCCTATGAGCGAGCAGGATATCGAACTACGATCACGTAGGCAAATTGACGAGGATGACGAAGACGCAGTAGCCAGGGACGAAGAAGAACGCCAGATCAGTCTTCAGAACAGCCGATGGACAAGGAAAATGGAACGAGCCATCACCAAGCTCACCGCAGAAGTTGCGGCGCTCCGCGAACAAATTGCCACGGGGCGGGAGTGGAAATCGAAAAAGGAGAAGAGCTTCCCTTCTTGGATAAGATGGCTCATATTCGTCATCATGAAGCACCTCTTGATCGATTGCGTCGTGTTGTGCATAATACTCGTCTGGATGCGGAGTAGAAAGGACCGACGGCTCGAAGATATTGTACGAGCGGCATTACGGCTTGTCAGGGAATATGTCAAAAAGATTCTCCCGTCCAGGTGAACAGAAGAGGGACTCACAGCCGACTGTACATAAGCCTTGGTCAAAAGAAAGCGTCCAGGGAGAGCCATCATATTACATTAATGCGGGCTATCATCCGCGATTTTCCATGCCCCGTCACGAATTGCCATGCACATATTTTTCACGATTCAAGTCAAAATCTATTCATTCGACCTGCTACTAAATTAAACGCCTTTTACCTCTAAATTATTACTGCTTGGGCTGTACAACAGATACTATATAGACTATAGAGGTCAATATATATCCAAATTCTGAATAATATCACATTTTGGATACTATATTTCTACAAAGATTATATATACATCCCAAGATTCTACACTACTTTGTAGAAACGCTCTGCTTGTACTGCTACGCATTGCTATAAATGTGCTAGAGATCAACATTGTGCCAAAAAAAAATTTAAGCCAGGGCAGGAGGACTCAATGCGAACTCCCTCAACCTAAGGCATCAAGCCGTGATCCCAAAGTCCCACCTTCCTTTAACCTTCTTCTTGACTTTCCTGACTCTCCCTTTCTTTCGTCATTTTTGGGGGTTCTCTCATGTCTTCCTTATTCCATGTTATGTTTCAATTTTGGCCCTCCGATAGCCAGTTCTCTTTCTCACTCCACGATGGACCCTGTTGATGATGTTGTTCTCGCGATTCAAGAAGCCTACAATGTGAGCATGCTATCATATTGTTACATCTATATGCCAACAAATTTTCTTACAATGCATCTCTAGTCCGAGGTCGTTGGTGTGTAGGGCCGCCGTGCGCTCGCAAATCTCCTCGACGTATGTCACCCACGATATATTTCTCTGTGAATCCTAAACCTATAAGGCCTAACGCATATCTATATAGTTATTTGATCGGCAGTTCCCTGCCTGTTCCCTTCATTTGGGCCGGGCCCATGTGCTGGAACAGGCATTCTGCTCAACTCATAAATCTCACTAGATATGTCATCGATGTGCGAATCAGAATTTGAGCAGCCAAGTCATCCTCCCTTGTCAAGACGTTCTTGAAGACTATCATAATCTGTGTCGAGTGGACAGACAGAGCCTCTTAGATATACCAGGTAATGTGGAATCCTATGGCAGTCCCTTTAATGCGTAATGAATCCTAATATGCTGATAAGCTACACAGATCACACTCAAGAAAATGAACCGGACGTCCAGCACAAAACGCAAGAGATCGATCTATTGGGAGACATAAATATCAACGGCCTTGCCCCAGCTCTCATACCTTCTTCAACTCCCCATACACCCAGATCTCTCATCGCGGATGATTCTGCTGCTAGATTTGCTCGAAAGAAAACCATCAGTGCGTGCCGGCATCGTTGGGTGAAACTCGGCGACACACTGAAGCCAACTTGCCAACTTTGTGGATATTGTTTCGGTACATGGGTAGGCTGTGTCAGCCATTGTCAGGTTAGAATTTGTCGGGCCTGCCGTTGGGAGAATCGATTGGCCGCGCTTATGGACGATGAATATTAGCTGTCGATGGAATATAGTGTTACTTGCTATGTATATGGGCATGAGCTTAACAAATAGGTATACAGGTAAGACTGTATATAAATACGTCTAGACGTTACTCTACAACCACCACCACGTTGGAGGATATCATTGTTGTTCTCTCTAGATTCTCATGAGCATGCATCGCAATACCTAGTAGAATGCTTTATACTGGCTGAGCTATACAGCTGCCACGGCACTTCTATCTGACCCTTTTACCGGCAGATGTTTTCGTATTGCCTCCCTAAGTAAACATTCGCAGGGGTCCAGGGTATTGTCCCGAAATGAGCTTGTTGCTGTTTCCATGCTCATCGAAGCACGCGCCACCTCGGCACACCGCACTGTGGGCATCTCGAAGCTTGTTGCAGGTACGTACCGTTCTCCGCCCGTTTGGGGGACCCAACCACGCTGCGGCTGCACCGAATCGGATGCGCTAGGCCCCATCCCAGCCTAGCTCAGTGCCTCTTCCACCGTGCCAGCTCGCAAGTCGCCATACTTCCCAGTTCCTACACTAGCACTACCAGATTGTCCCGCGGCCTGCCAGCTCCATCCGAGGCAGAAGACGGAGAATCGCAACCCCAATACACAAGTCAGCTCCCACAGTCCTGCGCCGCCGTCATCCAGATGCATCGTGCTGCTGTCAGGGCGTTCCGGACAAGTCACCACTCCAGCGTCCGAAACCCAGTGCGGTCCGCCCGCCGCAGCCACCTCCACTTCTTCACCAGCAACGCCCGCCAGCAACACCACAGCTCCGCCAATGAGCCTCTGAAGTCGTCCATGTACGTCCGTCGTCTGCCCGCTGCGCTGGCCTCCGGTCTGATCCTGGGATACGGCGCCTGGTACTACAACGGCGCCGACATTCTGTCCGGGAGCCAGGCTGTTACGCGAGCCTTCACGTCCACGCAGGGAGCGGCCGATGCTGTGCCGACGCGCACCGTCTTGGTTGTCGGAGCCGACGAGCTGACACAGGGAACCATCGTGGGCGAGGGACCCCTCTACAAGACTGCCACCGAGGACGGCCGTAGGATAGTGGAGATGTTGACGCCGGAGCAGGCTACGGCAAAGCTGCGCAGGCAGGAGGAGTCCTTTTGGGTCAATCGCGGCCAGGGCGTTACGCGCTACGACCTGGTCCAGCTGGGGAGCAATGATCCAATTGAGGACGATCACGCTGAGAAAATTGTTGAAGTGCCGAATCGAGCAGCTACTGAGGAAGAGCAAGTGAGCAGCAGCGATTGGATGTTTTGGGGAGTTTTTGACGGCCACTCGTAAGTTGCATCTGTGCCTTGTTGTTGTCTTACTCTTTTGGCTAATATGATATCATTTTTAGGGGCTGGACGACGTCTGCAACTTTGCGTGAAAGCCTCATTAGCTACGTTGCTCGAGAGTTGAACAGCACTTACAAAGCCGCCACCAATAATGCGCCACCCCCCGAAGCCATTGAGTCAGCCATCAAGGCCGGTTTCACCCGCCTGGACAACGAGATTGTGCATAAGAGTGTCGAAAAGGTCTTCAAGGCTAGCTCTAAAGCTATGGCTGCCGAGCTTTTGCAACCTGCCTTGTCCGGCTCTTGCGCTTTGCTAACCTTCTACGATAGCAGAAGTGAACTTCTGCGTGTAGCATGCACAGGCGACTCTCGCGCCGTCCTGGGACGTCGATCAAAAACTGGCAAATGGACAGCTACTCCCCTTTCAGAAGATCAGACGGGAAATAACCCGACGGAAGTTGCTCGCATGAGGATGCAGCACCCTGGCGAAGAACATGTTATTAGAAACGGCCGCGTCCTGGGTGGGTTGGAGCCAACTCGTGCTTTCGGAGATGCAGTCTACAAGTGGAGTCGTGATGTTGCTGGAAGGCTTCGCGAGAACTTCTTTGGCCGAAGCCCCTCACCTCTACTCAAGACCCCCCCTTACGTTACGGCGGAGCCCGTTGTTACTACGACCAAGATCGAGCCAGAGAACGGCGATTTCGTCGTCCTTGCCACAGATGGACTGTGGGAAATGTTGACAAATGAAGAGGTCGTAGGCCTTGTCGGCCAATGGATTGAGACGCAAAAGTCGGGAAAATCAAGCTCGCAGTTTGACAGGGCATGGTCCAAAGTCTTTGGATCCCAGAACAAACCGCTGCCTGTGGAACAGGGCAGAAGTGCCTCAGGCTTTGATGGGAAGACGCCGATCCGCCTTCAGCAGTGGGGAATAGACCCAGATGCAAGGGACCGGTTTGTCGTCAGAGACAAGAATGCCGCAACTCATCTTGTTCGCAATGCGCTCGGCGGGACCAACGATGAGCAAGTTTGCGCTCTTCTAACTCTGCCGTCACCCTTTTCCAGACGTTATCGGTGAGTAACCTATTCCGTTAGTACCTTCAACTGACTCTTATGCTAACTTGTTGTAGGGATGACTTGACTGTCCAGGTCATCTTCTTTGGCCACGCTGATAAGTCAAGCGAGAAGACGGGCGACGTCACAATCAACTTAGATGCTACGACAGACCAAGACCCAAGAGCCAGGCTTTAGATTATGCTTTGTGGTGACGACGCCATTATTAGCTGTACAAACTATTTTTTGTAACGATTCCGATGAACTAGGTTGATTTTTATTTTCGATGCTTAATTACAGCAGCGATAGATATTACATCCGGCAAAGAAGCAGCAAGCGAGCAGATCTCTATATGCTACTCTTCCTTTGCGCAAACAGCTTGCTGCGGCAACATTAGTAGGGGGAGCGTTGTGAAATGCATGGCGTACGGTTCTAGCGGAAGGTGACACGGGAAGAAGGGCAGGGAGGAATTAGGAAACTTGACGATTTTGCAACATTTTATCTTTATCACGCTGGCGGTCCCAAGTGCGGTGTTGGGGAGTGCGTTGGGCTTTGTTTTGGTCTTTTTATATATTTACAGTCTAATTGTTTTATTCTTGATGTGGCGATATGAAGAAACGCGGGATATCATATGGCGAGTTTTTGATTCACAGCAGACTATGCATGGCTTGTGTTTTAATTGAAACATTTGCCTACTTATTGTTGGAAAAGGGTTTTTGATGCTTGACTTTCGCGTATCTCGAGGGGAATGGCAATCTTTTGCTGCGGTGTAAGCAATGAATTTATAGATTCTTTTACAAGCCAGGAAACCCAACATCCAATACGGTCTGGTGGTCTAGTGGTATGATTCTCGCTTAGGGTAAACCCTACAGCTTGCTTGCGAGAGGTCCCGGGTTCAATCCCCGGCCAGACCCCTTAAATTGCTATTGCAGCAATTCATTTTTTGGTTCATTTTTAATTGATAAAAATATGATTTCTCCTCCTTTGCTTGTCTATTTCTTTTTTTGGCGCATATCCGGATAGGTACTGTGATGGGCGTGGATAAACGGTAGGTTTTACGACTCAATTAACATTAACAAGGCTGGGTACAAAGGGTATCTATCGCTGTCTATCATGTGAAGGTAAAATAAGCAAAAAGCAAGATTAGGAGTTCGACTTCGGCCAGAGCAATTTCTTTTGCTTGAGACATATCATCATCGTCAAGAAGATGATGATCCATACGATGATGAGAGCAATTGTCATGGCACATCCAAAAAGCTGCAGTCCTCTGTTCTCAAAGATATTCCCCATAATTTCAGTGGCGGTAACCTAGAATGAATTCATCAAAAGTGTGAGTCAGAGAAAGTGTGTGAGATGAGCACACGGAGAACGACAAGGAAGTCAGTGAAGCTTACAAGAGCCGTGTTTGGAAATACAAATGACCACCAGGTCATTTGGAATGGCATACCCTTCCGCGCCCGCAGGTACTTCCAAAGTGATCCGACAGATACCAGGAAAAACCACATGGAAAGGCCCCAGAACCAAAGGGCAACGAGCAGAGCCATGATTTTCACAATTTCGACGCTATGTTCTGTGCCAAGGAAATTCGATGGAAGGATAACATTGGCTTCACTACCAAGCTGTGCTTCAAAGAGAGTTAGTTTGGTCTGAACGTTTGATCTGATAAGGTGTCTTTAACCAACCAATTGATCCCGCGGTGAAAGCATAAGGTCCAATAGAAATGAACTTTAGAAAATCAGTATCCAAGCTTGATAAAGAAGATTGCTCGTAAAACTGAAACTTACGACACCAGGTCGCTGAAAGTCCCGAGGCAGTTTCTGGGTCATCAATCGATAGATGAAGGCGGCAGATATCATGAGAGAAATTAAGCAGCCCGTGCCTTGGGTGGAAACTGCCGAGAAAGCAATAGCGGGAGCATATAGCACGTCAATATGACCTGCGTCAGAAGCTGCTGAGATGAGATTGCTGGCAAACGGTGCCGTGAGCAGGAGAGGATATGCGGGAAATACCCAAGTAGGAGTCATCATGTGGATCGGAAATATTCTGTTGTTATAAGTAAGACAAAATGTTCCAAAAAATGTGGAAAATCACAAACTCGTACAGTGTTGACCAAAGGATGAGATACAGTCCAGCACTGGCAATGGCGCTCAGCCCAGTGTATATCCAGAATAGGACTTGCAGTGTTTTAATGAGCCAGACACCGCAATGTGGAACGCCATATTGGCAGACGTTGGTAAGAATGACTGCAATACTAGACACGGGTAAGTAATTTAGGATCCAATTGACCAGCTATGGGAAGCAAGGCTGCTTACGAGACGAACTATAGCATAGGAATATATTAGTCCCTAGTACGTTACAGCGGTACACAGTGAGCGTAGGCCAGGTAGACTTACAAAAGCAGGGATGAATAACGATTCAACTTGATCAGTAAAGGACTTGGTAAGGCTTCCAGGCCGCAGATAAAACCGCATAGAGAGAAAGACACAGTTGGCAAGGAAAAACACAATGTTGAGCAGGCAGAAGAAGATGCCAAACCCAGTTACCCATTCCGGCCTGTAAACCACTTGTATCTGGTCAGAAAGATACTGCATATGAAGGAGATGAACATTATACATACATCCATGAAGTACACTAGCTACTCCTCCGGTAGCCATTGTCTGTGAAAGAATGAAAATGAGCTGCAGATCCAAAGACGATTGGTTAATTCGCCGCTCATACCATGGTGAAGAAAGTCCATTGATAGCAGGCAATGCGGTCCCGCAGGCCGACTCGGCGAGGCAAAGCTTGATTCTCCTTGTCTAGTATGACGGTATCAAGATTTGGAGGGGTATGTGAAACTGGGGTTCCGTCGTGGTTTATATCTCGACCTGCAGGATGGAGACCAACATGTGAACGCCGAGAACCCTGAGCAAGGAAGGCCGCACGCGTAAGGTTTGGAGCCGAGAATGACATCCTGGCTGGCGTGTTAGTCCCAGATGCCGTGGGAGTCGAGCCATAGAAGAAGGATGGCTGGTTATCTTCAGTGGGCGACTCGTAGCCGTCGGCTACCATGGCACGACGCTGAGAGGCGGCCATGGCGGGGGGTCGAGATTGTCGTGACGGCGGTTGCCCAGCGTGGACAGCAGATGGATCATCAGGATCTGGCTGGGCTCAGCTTGGGCGAGGGCGAGGTGCACATAAATGAGGTGAATCAGGAACACGACATTGTCCAGGAACAGCGACCCCAGATTGGCCAGAGGCATCGCGGGCGAATGGCATGCAGCCGAGAGGATGGAGCTGGGGCGGGAATAGCGGCGGGAGCAGTGGCGGTAAAACTGGCTGGCGTGGAGCGGTTAAGGCCGTCAGCGGTTGATTCCTAATACACTCACTCCACTGGGACTGGGTGGATGCGACAGAAGACTTTTTCCTTCGGTGCTTCCTTCTTTTGCTTCCTCTTTGCGTCACTAAGGGTCTGGAAGCGCTGATGGGCGTGGAGGGGTCCAGTAGAGCGCTGCCTTTTTCTGTCTTAGGCGATTCTAATAGATCCCGATATGCGCGGTCTGTGCTTGCGACTGGAGTCGGAACAGCAATGTAAAACGACTCGATGGTCCGAAGGTGCTCTCTAGCTTGGGTATCAATTGGATGTGATTAGACGGTGTTTGCCGAAGATCGTGTAATCTGATTAATGAACATGATATGTGTCTGGAGAACAACGGAGGCTGTGAGCGCGAAAGAGACACGGCCAACGGGTGCATGTAAACAGAACTCGGACCATGCGATAGTTCGGCGCGAAACTTACAGTACAAATCTAGGAATAATTACTGTACGAGAATCCTAGAAAGTGGAGCCACGAAGCGAGCCATGCAGGAGCAAGCAGCCTATCAGCCCGTAAATACAATACGTAAAAGGTAATGTTCCTTAAGCCGTCGCACTGTGCTTGAACAGCTCCATTGAGCCATTTCACCATGAGCTTTAAAGCTGTACAGCGAAAGACAGAAGGGAGTGATACAAAATAGGCTAGCATCCAATTCCATGCTACCGATTGTTGCAGAATTTATTATTTTCTGAGGCAGTCGGTTTATCTCGTATGTTTCCCGGACCATGATTTGCAATACTACTCCCTTGGGTAAGCTACGCTGTCCACGTGATCGCGAAAGTGACACCTTTAGCTGCTTGTCGTCACTGCTCAAGCTGTCGCATCGAACTTCATCTGCTTCAGTCTCAAGTCCACGAGGCTGCGCCTTTGGACGATAACTTCTCACAGTGGTAATGCGTCATCACTGGGCAGTATCAGCCTGACTGCATCTGCCAAAATCGAAATCTCGAGTGATCCCACCCTCTATAGCCGCCTCTCTCCTCTCCATCAACGACGGCACATGCGCAGCAAGCTATCCGCCCCCGAACTTGTATATATAGCCCATACCGCTTTCATAACGTCTTCCAGCATGAAAATCTGAGGCGCACGCAAACAACAATACGACTACAAAACATACCATGACGTTCACCAACGCCCCAGTGACCAGACTGACTGTCTTGGGTCTAGTCTCCATCTCGATAGCCGCCAGTCTCTTCGATGCGAAACAATATTTCTACATCCTCATAGATACACACCTTTTTCGGTATCGACAATTCTGGCGACTTCTTTCCTACCAACTATGCTATCTGAATTCAACGGAAGTATTGTTTGCGGCTATATCGCTGTACAATCTCAGGGTCGTTGAACGGATGTGGGGATCGAGGAAATATGCCGTAAGTGGTCTGCTGTTGGAGCTTGTAGGATGATGCAGTCTACTGACAAACGTAACCCTACAGTCATTCATAATCCTTTCATCGCTGTTTACGGCTCTATTCCCGCCGCTCATTCTTACCATCCTTCGACCCATAGCCCCGAGTTTGTTCAACTACATGCCGGCCGGCCCGACGGCGATTATCTTTGCGGTCTTGGCCCAGTTTCACTCCATCGTCCCGCAGATGTATAAGTACCGGATTGCATTTTCCCAAGCGCCGCCAACAAACGAGCGATTTTCCGGTGTGACGCTATCAGACAAATCTTACCAGTACTACATCGCCTTTCATCTAGCCCTACTGCAGTGGCCAGGCTCTGTTCTCGGAGCTATGGCTGGCTGGGTTTTGGGGTATTCTTGGAGGGTGGGGTTCCTGCCCACGTCCTTTACATCTTGGAGGCTACCAGGATGGATTGTTGGCTCAGGCTCCTACAGGAGAAGTGCAGAATTTGAAGGGTTACGGCGAAGATTGGAGGGGGAGAATCCAGCAACAGGAGTGTCAACCGGCGTCCAAAACCAAAACGAAGGCCAGACTGATCGACGGCGTACCATGGGCCAGCAAATCATGGACCAATTCCGAGAAGCATTATAGAAAACCAGCATAGCAACATGTAGTACATATGTCGATTTATTGATGAACTGGTAATATAAAAATTTACACTGCTCCAACTACATGTATTGCAATGTCAGAGGCTAGCCATGATTGGTCTGTGCAATGACATCAATTGGCCTGTTTCGAATGATGCTAGCGTCCAACGTCACATGTGAAGAGTTTGCGTTTTCGATTACCGTACTCCGTATGAGCGCGCTAGATTGTTTCCTTTTCCATGAAACATTTTGACTGCTTTCAGCGTACGTAACGGAGCCCTAGGATCATCTAATGAAAGTGGATAGGCCATTTCGGGGATCTCGCAACGTGGGAAATTAATTGTACCCGCAGCTCCAGACTGACATATGATGATGGGCCTAGAGCACCCGGCCCCAGACACGCCTAGTCCGTGAGCGCAAGAAGACGCCAGTTAAAGCTGCGTAATTTCTATCAGTCAGACAGAACATGAGCCTTTTTCTTTCTGAACTAAGGCAGACGTGCGGAAATGAAGAGGATCTTTGGCTGCATAGAGCTGAAAAGCAGCACAAGAGAAAGCCTCAATGTTACGAGCGCAAACCGATAGCTCGGCAGCCGGAGCCACAGGCCTTTCTCCATCCGGGCTAGCGGCGGGATGGCAGAAGGTCCAGCTTTCAGGGGTAAAAGCGCCTCTAACATCATCTCGGCCCCCAGTACAAGCTCCCCGGGCTGGCGACACGGCCAATGGTGGATGCGAGGAGGGCTTTTTCCCTTGCATACGCCGTGCATAGGCTGAGGGGCTAAATTCAGTGCCTGCAGCTCCCCTCAAAATCCCCCATTCCAGGGCAGCAGAAGCGCTGTGGCACCCGCCCGACGCTGGACCTTTAGCGGTGCCGGGGCCCTCCAAATAAGGCACCTTGCGCCTGTGCCTGGCATCTGGCATCCCTCGTCCGCCGTAATCTGCGATTGGGCCCTGTCAGAGCAGAGCAGAGCAGCCACCAGCTCCTTTCCTTTTCTTTTTGCCCCCCTCTCGATCTACGAAACCACCAACCTCCAACCTCCAACTGTCGTTTGGCTTAGGCTAATCACGGCTGTCCCGTCGTTTAGGACGCTGCCGCTGCGCAAGTGTGTCTTGGCTTCTTTTTTGGTCTCAGTTTCGTTTGCTTTTTGGGCTTGGCTTTAGATTCGGTTTTGGACCTCGTCGCTCAAAGTGCGTCTTTGCGCCAGCTGCGTATCCTTGCTTGACTACGAAGAACTCGACGCTCGCTTCTCACGATATTGACTACGGCTTCGATAACGCCTTGCTATTCGCCCTCTGAACCTGTATCGAGCTGCACGACGCAGTAACAGCAAATATCGAGCTTTGAATCCTACCATCTAATGTGCTAATACGAACAAACGCGTAACGAAAACGGACACCCACCATGAACGGATATCAGACGGAGCGAAGCTCTTACGAGGACGAGGTTTCCAACATATCTACACCAATTTCAAGCCACGGCGATCACTCTATGGCAGCGGCATTTGAGAAGGACGGGCCCAATGGATATGGCAACACTGCCACGCCGGAAGAACCAGTAGGTCATGCGCCGGCCACATCAGGCAAGCTTGAAATTTGTATTGACGTGTTCCAGATGGATCCCAGCAATGTGCCGAATGGATCGCTCGCCGATCTAAAAGATCCGATCCAAGTACATTTGCTTACCGAAACTGCGCTTTACGACAGCAAACAATATGAAATCCTATCTCAAGAGGAGGTTGATAGGCTGAAGAAACAGTGCCAGTTATTAGAGCAACGGATAGAACCCACAAGAGCCAATCTGGCCATCCAATCGAAATATCGAGACGCAGCGGTATCGATGGCCAAGCTTTACGCCGCCGGAAAATCTGAAGAAGAGCTTCTGAACGATCCTAGGGCCAAAGAGGTGGAGCTGGAGAGAGAGGCAACTGAGAAGACATGCGAGGAATTGTCGCGCGAACTTTTTAATCTCGAGAAGAGCCTCTTGGGGCCTCAGAGGCGTCTGCTTCAACACACTGCTGGTATCCTTCAACTTACTCACAAGGCGTCCAAGAGAGCCGCGGCACGGGCCTTGCAAAACGATAACGGCATTCCTGGTAGCCCGGAAAGCTTATATACCTACTCTCAAGGCCGAGATAGCATAGCGCGTGCCATGGAAGAGAATTATTTCGAAGATCCAAATCTCTACCAGCTTGATTCCCTCGAGGGACTGCAGCCATCGGCAATTGATATACCCCTTAAGTCTCCTGTTCGAGGACAAGCTTCCCAGATTCGAGGAGAGCTTGATAAGGCTCGAGAGGAAAACTCATTGCTAGTCAATCTTGTGGCCGACATGGAGCAAAAGCTGGAAAGCCTAAGTCTTTCGCTTCGGGAGACCATTATCAAATTCAACCCTGAAGTGAACGGTGACTACCTGGAGCCTCCCCGGGAATCAATCACTGGTGAGTTGAAAGCCGGTGACATGCTCAGAAAGCAAATCGACTATCTGGAAAGCGGACTGGTTGCCGTACAAGCAGAGCAAGAGTCTTTTGTTAGCAGTGGTAGCAATAATGGCGGCATGTATCAGCTGGACGATGGCGCCGCTGAACGTATCGAGTCTGTCTTGGTCGGACTCTGGGATAAGATGCAGTCGGGCTTCGCTGAAAAGAAGCAACGGAACGAAGAACGTCGGAAACATCGCGCCGACAAAGGATTGATGGTGGATGACGATGACACGTCCGATGACGATGCATTTGATGCAGATGAGACTTACAACCTAATCGCCTTCTCTTCCAAGGTCGAATGGCTTTACTCTCAGGCTTCGACGCTAAAGGACCAGAAGTCGGTGTTGAAGAGACAGATCAAACAGCAGCGTGAACTCAACAACAAAACCGACGCTGAAAAGGACGAGGAGCTTGAACGAAGACAAGACGAGCTGGATCAGACTCGCTTCCTACTCGAGAGAGCCGAAAAGGATGCCGCTGACGCTCAAAACATGCTGGCAGATGCCTTGCAAGACCTCGAAAAGGCGCAGTCATCATCTTCTGGTATCTCTGAAGAAGAGCTTCGTACACACACTTTGAAGATAGAATCTCTAGAAGCTGAGATGGCCACACGAAGCGCAAAGATTGAATCTTTCGAATCCGAGATTCAGGCACGAGACGCAAGATTAGAGGCTCTGACTGCTGAACTTGAGACAGGAAATGGATCGTCAGATGCCCTAAGAAATGAAATTCAGGCACACCAGGCTCGAATTGAAACTCTGGAGGCTGAAATCCAGGAACGTAGCGATCGTATCGCATCCCTTGAGGCTGAGATTCATACACACAGCACTCGGGCAGAGTTTCTCGAAGCTGAAGCCCTCGCAACTGGTGTCAGACTTGAGTCACTGGAGTCAGAAATCCAAGCACGCAGTGCTCACATCGAAACTCTTGAAGATAAAATCAAGGGCCACGACGCAAATATTGGATCTTTGGAGGCAGAAATTCAATCACGGGATACGCAAATCAAGTCTCTGGGGTCAGAGATCCAGGCGCATACTGAGAGAAGTGGGACATTCGAGGCTCAGATTGCTACGTTAGAATCCGAAAAGAAGAAATTCGCTGAGCTTAGCTCTCAGCTTGATGGAGTTTCCAAAGAGAAGCTAGCTGCCGAAGAGATGGCAAAGGCTCTGCAACAAGAGATGGACGATATGAAGGCACACCACGCAAACAAGGAGAATGAAATGGCACAGAAGGATGCCGATCTGGAGCAGCTGAATATGACACTAGTGGAAATCAAGACCGAGCTCACGTTTGCCAGAGCAGAGCTAGACGGCGCGTATGGATCTCGCGCCGAGCGGGCGGCAGATGCGGCAGCTCTGTCGAACCAAAACGAGGTTGTCAGGCTTACAGGCCAAGTCGAGAGGCTCAAGCAGGAGCTGGCAGGTACTGTGCAAGATCTAGAGGCGATAACCAAGGAGACGATTGGATCTGAGCGCGAGAAGATTGATCTTGAGCAAAAGGTCGATGAGGCAATCACAGCAAAGGCCAGCTTAGAGGCAGACCTAGAGAAGTCCAGACAATTAATCGCGAAGCTACAGGAGGATCTGGATAGTGAACGATTCAAGGTCGGCGTGGCACAAGGAGGCGTGACAAAGGTTGGCGCTGGTGCGGCTCTTCTCAGTGAACAGTTTAGGACGTCAATGAGAGAGGAGCGGAAGAGGTTCCACGACGACATGAAGGTACGTACACAAAGAGCTCATTGAGAATACGTTTCTCTCGTCGTCATAAGATACAATTTACTAACGAACTAAACAGGAGGAACGCGCCAAGTACCGAAAACTGGAAGAGGAGTTGAGCCGATTGAAAAAGAGCCAAGCAGTGCCCAAAGGTCCTCCAAGCCCACAATCATAATCCATCATGACCAACCTTGGTCCCATGACGCCGTTTGCCCCCATCATCTTGTCATTTCTATGCACTCATCTTATGCCTCGTTCTCAAAGCGTCTTTTGCCAGTCCAATTTTTGGCCTATATCATCTTTAATCTTCTTGTATATGATACCAACTCGTTGGGCATTCTTTTTTTTTTTTTTTTTTGCTTCGGCTTGGTTCTTTGCTCTACGAGGATGGCGAGCGCCGCTCTTAACCCTTTTACTCAGCTTCTGAGCTGAGTATCCGGGGCTATACTAGCACGCAAATGTTATATGAGTCTCCCTCTCTTGCCTCACGATCTCGATTCCCGGAGAACCAACTGCTATAGCTGTTATCTTGGCTTTTATCTGTTGTCTTAGGATAGATTTGTTCATGGCACACATGGCCTGTGATTTGTCGGATTATTTTTCTGGATAACGATTATATTTAAAAAAAAAGAAAGGTGTAGTTGGATGAATTAACTAGACTAAATGTTTACTCAATAATAAAGAAGGAAAAGTTAGAACTGTTTCTTGACAGAAGAGATGAGTGTCCGTTAGATGAGGCGATTCATATAAACATCTTGACTTGTGCTCGTCTATCTGCCACTTTTTCTACCAAAACAACCAACTACAAAGAGAAAAAGAAAAGAGTACGGAGTACGGAGTACATTCATTGGTGATACCAGGCCACGCTACCATTTTGCTTAATCCACAAGATGTATCTTTTCTTTTGTCTACATTAGGAAACGACCTAGCACGCTATTGGTCGAAGGGGGAAAACCCCCCCAGCCAAGACAAAAAAAGAAAGCTACCTTAGTAAATTTCCTCCCTCTCCCAGCAAGGAAAGGGACTATAAGCAGAAGAAGAAGAAGAAGAAGAAGAAGAAGAAGAAGAAGAAGAAGAAGAAGAAGAAGAAGAAGAAGAAGAAGAAGAAGAAGAAGGGTCAAGGTAGTGTGCATTACTGTAAAAAGTGTGGTGCCTTTCCATTCTAGATAGGCAGGCTACCAAACTATCATTGGGGTAGCATTTACCTATTATAGCGGACTGAAAGCAGTATCTGCAGAGTGTGTGTCAACAGATGCTTTGGGAATCGTGGGAATCACTTAAATTCTACCACAAAATGAAACAATCTGTGCGCAGCAACATCTAGTTTCTTTGCTGCATGCTTGCAAAAATTCTCCAAGAGACTACATATGTCAGGGGTTCTTCGTTGTCGATGCCCGAAGAGCATGCTTCAAGACAGGTTAGCACAAGATTGAGATGAATATGGGTGTACTAAATGAATAGTCAAGGTTCATATATAACTGGCAATACAAACAGTGTTGTCTAGCGACATCTTTAATTGAGAAGTCTTATATCTCGATTTACACTTCATTGCCGTGCATTTGTATTTGCTGTTCTGCCGTGATAAATTAAGACTCAAGAGAAAGTCACAGAAGAATGGTCAAAGGAAAGTGAGTATGCAAAAAGAGTATCATATGATCTAGTATCTCAGGAACTAATCTAACACTTTCGTTGTCTCGGTCTTTGTATTAAAATTTATCCCCGTATATCAGAAGAAATCATTCTGTTTCTTCAATTCGTTCTCTTCTCCTGTCTTTGTTATTCCTCTTACTCTCTCACATTCTATGAGGAGTTTCCACCACTCTATTCAAAAGAAAAGAAACAATAGTGCAAAAATTCTCTAATAAATTGCCAGCAAACGAAAAAAGCAAAACGTTCCAACCTTCTCCCACCAGGAATAGTATATAGAAAAATAAAATCATAATCTTGTGATTTGAATAAACGAAACATAAAATTCAGCCTCTTTGGTATCGAGCGGAAAACATAAAAAGTAAATATAAAAAAAAAATCTCAAAACCATGTTCCCCTATCCTCTCCAGATTTCCAGTAAACGCCATTTCGTAAATATAAAGAATAGAAATCGATCCAAAGTGAGGAGGATTAGGATGGCGAAGTAGATGCGAAGAGATTAAGTAGTGAGTTAAATGGAGTAAAAAGGCACTGTAGTCGGTCTATAGTGTAGAAAATAACGTCGGAAGGGTTTTTAATGCAAAAAAAAAAAAAAAAAACAAGAAGTGAGCCGGAAAGAAAGCTTTGCAATAAACACATTGCTCCAACAGGCCATGAAATGCTGTAATGTGTGCGTCGACAAAGAGGGTTGAAGTTAAATTTGCATCGAGTCATCATCAACCGTCATTTGATCATCATCGGCATATGCGAGCTGAGACCAAACACGCCAGTGCAAAACGCCGAGGTGTGCCATTCTGGTAGCAATATCGTCCACGCTTGCATCGTCAAAGGCCTCTCGTGAACCGCCATCAGTATCACGGTCTGCCGTGGCGGGTCGACGACTGGGAACTCGAACGCCAGTTGCGACTGAAAACAGGGCAACACCAGAGAGGCCCTTGAACTCGCGGACTCGAGCGCCAAGGTCGGCCATCAAGCGTTTAAGGAAGCTCTCTTCAGCATCGCGGTAGTAAGGGGAGTCGATGTCGCTGAGTGCGGAAGCCAGCTTGGCCTCCAAATGAGGCAGAGTGGTGGACGGCAGGTTGACAAAGCGGAAGATTTGCAGTGCCATTGACGGAGCCATCATCTGCCATCGAGTAGAGGGCTGGCTTGCTTGCGGGGAAGTCTGCAGCAGCGCAACGAGCGTCTGGAACAGCTCACGAGCTTTGGTCTGAGAGTCACGCTTGGGAGCGACATAGGAAGGGACCACAAAGGAAGATCTGGGTGACGAGGAGGCAGATCCAGCCGCGCTGTGGACGACGCTTGACGGCCTGGAGATGGATGGGGGAGTGTTGAAATCAAATCTGTCCATGATGTCGTCCACCTGGGAAGAGCAGTCAGATGATGGGGCTGCGGGAGTGCGACGTCCTATTCTCTCAAAGTCTTCATAGACGCGCATGCACACTTCCAGGTTGATGGCGTCCAGCACGTCGGCTCTAAGCTTCATCAGTCGCTCCTCGTCAAAGGTAAAGGTGGTGGGTAGTCGTTCCTCCCAGGCCGAGGGCAGCATGAGTCTTGATAGGCCCTCGAAAAATACACCCATATCCCCAAACGATTGTGTGGGGTGCATTCGGCTGTCGGCGTACGCCTGCTCCGCCTCCTTATACCACTGTCTTGACATGCTAATATCAGTCTTGCCCGACTCCATCCTCTTGAGGAAAAACTTCTGCTCAAAGTGGATTGTATCCTCGATCAATGCCGGTCGCAGGCAGCGAATCTGGTGGTTTGCGACGTCCAGTTTCATGGCTTCCAAAACGTTCAGCAGGCTTCGCATTCCAGTGACGAGCTCGTCGAGGTCCATGTTCTTGTTTCCATTGCTCAGCTGGTTGTACATGGCATCAACCCACTCATCGCGCATGGGAGCGCAGTGTGACTTCAAGACGTTCGACAGCCACTGGGCAAGCTTCTCAAGGTCGGCAACGCCCTTGTGGAATTGTCGCATGAGTAGCTTGACATCAAGACCCTCGTCCAAGAAAAGGCGGTCTCGCTGGGGAACAAGTGTCTGAATTATGTCCTTGACCGCATTGAGCAGGATAGGCAAAGTCCAGTCATCTTTCTCGCCGTGCTTGTAGATGAATGTAGGTCGGTCCATGAGAAACTCCGACAGCTCCTGTTTCAGCGCCCTCCAAAACTGATTTGCCTTTTCATGTTTTCTGCGGCCCTTTTCACCATCGATGTTGGGGCGGAAATGGAGCTCAGGGTCGAAGTTGATATCGTGACGAAGCTTGGGGTTGTGGATGATCTTGGCAACATCGAGCTCGCTCAATGTGCCTTTTGTGACTGGTGGCTCAAGACGCTGTGTGTGGTGGGATGGAAGAGTGGGCTCTGGGGTGGGAGAGGATGAGACGACTCCCACAGAGATGGCAGAGTCGGACGAAGGATTGCGGGTTAAAGGGGCAGATTGAGGCGCCGAGGCACGAGGCTCGGCCTCACGTCGAGGCGAGACTTGTGATGACTGTGTAATCTCCTGCGCCGCTTCCTCTTGGGTTGGTGCAGGCACCTCGGATTCCTTTATGGGCTCTGCCTCGGGGTTGGTCGGGCAGGGGGCCGAAGTAGAGAGCTGCCTCCGGGATCGCTCTATCGATCCTCCAGTTTCCTGTTCGGGAACCATCTTGCTGAAAATAGAGAATAAAAAGTCTGGTTGTTTGGAAATAAAAGAAGTATCACTTCTGTAGTCGAGTAGAAAAAGAATTGCTCTATCTTATATGTTCGTCGATGCTCGGGAATGGTCCGGTCTCCGTTGCTGCAAGTATCAGCGTAGTGTGGATGAAGCCGCTGCTTGTTCGGTAGCTTCGCCCGATAAGGTAAGAGGACAATGAATGAGTGTATGCCTCCGACTGTATAAAGCTGATGGTTAGCCTTCTTCCTTCTTAAACCTGTGCTATGTGTACGCAGAGCATCTAAAGAAGGGTGTAACCGATCCAATGGAATGAAGCGGCTAGCAGCAGATATAGCCGGCTGCTCGAGGTCACCAGAGACTCCGGCCCTATGTGTCGAACAGGTCCACAAAGAAAGAAGAGATATCCCCTTTCAATCTGTGAGGCGTCGTTCAAGTCCAGGTGCCGGAGATGGTAATAGCCAAGAGTTGGGACCGGGCGTTGCTTTGTTGGTGTGGGTTGGTGTGTATACGTACTTTGGTGTATAAGTCGGGCTGGGCTCTGCGGTCCAAGCTCTCTCCGATTCCTTTATTCCTGATTCTTTGATTCTAATATTGGTCGATCCAGCTCGGTTCCAAAACAGTCTGATCGAAAGCAGTTCTCGCTAACAAGATACGATCGTACGGCTAAAAGAGCACAATGGCGGAAGGTAGCCAAGGTGAAGCAAGCACGCCAAGTGAAGGATAGGTGTAAGCACCACCAAAAGAGAGAGGTGAGAGATGGAATATGGGAAAGGATGAGAAGATGAGAAGAAGATGGGACGGGGGGGGGAGAAGAGAAGTAGAAAAGAGAAAGAAAAAGAAAGACGAGAAAAAGCAGGACAATTAGTCAAGTTGAAGTAGGAGGCGTCTGGCTAGTGGAAAAGGAAAGCCATCCTGCAAAAAGAAGGAAAAAAAGGAGCGGAAAGACGGGACCCTGGGAAACGGAGATGGCACGAGATGGCAGGGCCATCTACATGTACAAGCATCCCAGGATCCGGAGGTATGGGGGAGCGTGGTACCGGTACCTGGCCACCAGGTCACCCAGCACCCGCGCATGCAAGCCCGAGAGACCTCCTGAAGGGCTAGCGCTCCAGCGAGGGAGGACTGCAATCTTAGGTGTGCCTGAAGTAGCGGTACCGCGGGCCCGGCGGTGGGCGCCCAAACGCTGGCGCTGCAGTGCGTGGCAATGCGGACGAGGGCCGGGGACAGCGAGGTAGCGGGTACACGCGCCAGCACGCGGCGCTGCAGCCAGGGCGCTGGCGGTAGGGACCGTGGCGCTGATCCAGCAGCGAGCAACAAGCCGCTGGGAGGACGAGGTAGCCCCGTGCATATACGGGCAGCAAGTACCGGTACAAGGGACTCTCCGGTGCAGGGCCGAGGGAGGGTTGGAGGGAGCAACAGGCGCGAGAACGCCCTCGAATTCTCTACGATGATTGACTGAGCACACCACTAGCGGTCGTGGGTACTTTGCTTTAGGTGCAGTTGTAGTTGCAGATGTGGTAGCGAGGGAGGTACACGGGTGTCGTGGTGGTGGTGGCGGTACCTCTTAGGCCTCATCCACGACGCCAAAAGGGAAAAAATCAGAGCACAAGTGCAGTCAGGAAGCCCGAGGATGAATGGATGTGGTGGGTACAGATGGCGGCACCATCGCCAGGCAGGGCGCTCAAGGCGCTATCGGCGCTGTCGCAATCCAATCTGACCACGCATCGGCTGGGACTCGCACTTGGGACTGGGACGGACGAGGCCAAAGCCAGCAACACTATGGCGCTGGGGCTTCCGGCTGGAGGGGGCAACATACTGTGCTCGCTGATTAACCACACCAAGCCACCCCAAAAAGAAAAGAAAGGAAGCAGGGGGGGGAGGGATGACAGAGATTTGGAGAAGGTCATGGTACTTACACGCCTCGTGCAGCACTGGCTTCAGGCCACTAACTGTACAGTAGGTAGTCGCCAGGTCTAATTCGAAGATGGCGTGGGGGAAAGACGGAGGCCCTTTTGGGACACCACACTGTGTGGCCTTGCGGCTGCTGGCATGCTCACGCTCACACCTTGGCTGTGGATACACCGTAACTTTGCCTTCTGCTCGCCGTAGCGACCAGCCCTTGCATTGGCCTCTGCTGCGAGCCAGACACACAAAGGGCGGAGAGCAGAGGCAAGGGGAGAGTCATGACTAAGGAGATGGAAGGCGTTTGGAAGGGAGGCCGGTGGCCAATGGCGGCAGCAAAAGGCGAGGAAAACAACAGTGTGAAACGGCCGAGAGGAGGTTTTCCCGTCCAGTGTCTGCAGCATCTCGTCCGTCGTATGTTTTATCTCATCACCGTCGTATTGTGCCCGCCCGTTAGTCGTCTTCGCCTTGCCACGTCTGTTCAATGCCCTGCAGCTAGGCATCAGATTCCATCTCGGACGAGAAGGGGGGAGGGCCACACGCACCGCAGCTCGGCTGGGCTCATGGCAACCAAGGGGATCAACTCTGCTCTGCAAACACGGCGCGAGTCCACATACACAGACGAGTAGTGGTAAGTGTATGTAGGACGTATTCAGCAACGAGTCACCCCCGTCCCATCGCAAATCCACATGGGCAGCCGCGGTGGCGGACGGGTTCTCGTATTGGGCCATTCCAGTTGCAACGCGGCCTTATCCCAACAAAAGCCCAATGTTTGTCTGCAGCCATGGACAAACTCAGAACCCAGTGCAAAAGGACAGGTCCTAGCACTGCTGCGATAGAAACGCCCATGTCCTGAATGTATGTGTGCCAGTATGGTGGGAGTAATACCTCAGCGGCGCAACATGACAGCCTGCCACGCAGCCACAGGACCACAGACCGGCGCCACAGACCGAGCTAGAGCGTGGAAAAAAAATTTCTTCTCTGCTTTCTTTCTTTCTTTTCCTTTGTAACTATTGATTAACTTTCCCTCGGTCTCCGGGCAGTATTAGTAAAAACCATTGTTACCTGTATATCTCCGCGCTTCATTTGCCATTGAATCCCGACCCACCAACGAGCCTTTGCCGTTCTCCAACCAAAATGGTGAAGAGCTGCGCTGCACGTTCTATCCAATATGGCTCTTTGCCCCCGGCTGACCATGCTGGTATACCTAGTCTGCTGCTCTTGGCGCGGCTGGCCGCTGAAAGAGAAAGAAGCACGGCAAACAACCAGGCTAACAGGGTGGTCCCTGGTGGTGTGGGATGACACGTTCGATAAGATGTCAGTAGTGGATGAGGTTAATGCTACTCCGTACCGCACGCCGTCCATAATTTTAGCATGGGTCTTGGATTGTTTAGCGACGGTGCTTTCAAACGGAACATCCCTTTGAGTATTCCGTGTCAAAGGTCAAGACCATAAGTCGACTATCCTTTTTGCGTCGCGTCGCTTTCTACTTGTCTGCTATCGATTTCAAAGATCGACCATGGAAGAGGTCATTAGTCAGTATTAACAAAAAGAAAAGGGGCCCTAATGCAATGGTTGAATCAAGCCGGCCGCAGGTCGTCTGGCCCGATAGGCATGGAATAGGTCCAACGCATACCTGCACGCATATTTGTAGGTACATGTAGCGGCAGATGTGCACATTGCTCCGTAATCTGCCATTCGCTCCGTTTGCTCTCGCTTGGAGACAGGCGGCGGCGGCACTTGGGCAACAATACAGCTGGCTCTGCTTGCCTAGACGAGACATGCTCCAGGGGGTACCGCCAATTGGATGGCTCCCTTGGAGTTGGAGAGGACCCCTGCCCACTTGACGACGCACCAGACAGCTGGTACCGGTACTCAGTACCCCATACGAAACAAGAAGAAGAAGAAGCCAGCGCTAAGAGCGTCCCAGAGGCGAAAACAGAAGACGACGAAAGAAAAAAAAAATGGAGAGCAGTTTTAAACGGCACAAAGAACGACGGCCTCGGCGCCAAGTCATGTCGCTAGATAAAGCTTTCGGGAGGAGCACCGTGAAAAGCCTTTGTCGAGTCGAACATCACTGTCGGAGTCGGGTCGGAGACGTTTTCGATTCCTTTCATGTCGTGATTTATCGACCGCCTGAAGCCCGATTGTTAGCTGCCAGCATCAATCAAAGAACAATGCGAGCTGGATCGGCGAGAAAAGGAACAAACAAACGAAACAAATACTTGCTTGTTTTCAGGTAGCAGTAGGTATGTACAGTACCAGACGACAGGCATCGAGTTGGTGGGAGACGCATCCGCCAGCCCTGATTGACGACCAACTAGCCCAAGCAGCGGCCGAAGGTTGTCGTCGCATAGGGGGTGGGCAGCCCAGCTTCGAAGTCAGTCACCCGCATCCAAAAGGGCAATGCAGACGAGACAAGCAACAAGGTGAGAGCCGCCAATCCGCGTCCCACCAGCTCCTCAGCGGCCCATCTGCGCTACCGCCGGAAAGTGAAGGTGGGATATGACAGGTGGTCTGTCGGTCCCCGTCCCTGGAGTTGAGCTCCAGTCATCAAAGTGCAAAGCAGGAGGTGGTAATAGGGTAGCAGCGGCCAGGCTTAGTACGTTTTGCCCGCGCCAGGGTGCTGCTGGCACACCACACCCGAGGTCTGCTGCGTACCAAGGCTGAGATGGAAGCGAATATGGAGTGCCGTTAATAGCAGCCAGCTGTATTGAACAGATCCATGGTGGCAAGGCAATATTATGCTGGCTGTGGATTCCAGGGTCTAGCCCAACTCCGTATCTCAATACCACGACAGCTAGCGTGTGGAGAGCCATGGCGCGAATTCCGTACCTTAATGCTAGCAGGACCTTCATTTAGCACGGGCCACGTCTAAAACGGAGGCTAGGCCCTCCGTGCTCCGTCCCCTACTAGAGCCAGCGAGGCCCCCCACTAGCATGGCGTAGTCTTGTCGCTAAACTCCCCGAAATCCAGGCACGAGATTCGGCCTCGCTAGGGGCGATGCGGCAACGAGTTCCAGTCTTTTGCTTTCCCAAGACCCCGGATATGGCACATGGCCCATGTACCGCCCACAGCAGGCCAGCCCAACCAACAGGAAAAAACGCTAAAACCAAGGGGTCCGAAAGGCAAAACTGAATTGACTTGAGTTCGAATCTTGCTTTGCCTGCAAACAAGCGGGTTTGGTTCTTTGGCGCCCTGTTCCAGCAACCAGCGGCTGGCGCCAGCGCATCCAACAGCGCCCAGAGCGCAACCACGGCCTCGCATTGCGACGAGGCGCACCTCCAGATTCCGCCTGCCCCTCCATTTCGGGCCTCACCGACAACAATGCGTACTAACGCATCAAAGTACCTGACCTAGCAGTGCTGCTACAGTTTGGGCGCGGTACCGCCCTCTGCCCGCCTTTAATGACGCCGCCACAGGTACACCGACCCTCAATGAGGCTTGCTTGAAACGCACCGGCGACCTTTGCTTTCCAAACAGGACACCATTCCAATATCGCTCTTATGCAGACTTGCTGTTTGGGTTTTCCGGCTGACTCGCTTACGAGTGGTGGCATTCCTTGCTGCTAACTGACACAGCCGCCCCTCGCCCAGAGCGAAAGAGGGTGTTTACTCACGGCCCAATCTCCCTCGTTGCTGTGCTCGCCAGGCTGGAGAGAGCAGGTGCGGGTGGGATGGAACATGACTTCATCGACAGCTCCCGGACCTGCCAAAGCATGGAGTGCCGAGATTGGTCCCAGCAGCTTTCTGCGGCGCTGAAAGGCCTGTACCACTTTGGCCGGTACTGATACATGCTCGCAGCTTGCTTACGGGCCTGCCATTTGCCCGCGCCCTTTCCTGACTCACTCTCGGCAGCAAAAGTGCGATGCTGGTACAATGATTACCATCTAGTTCCAATGCTTCGCCGCCCTTCGCCCTTTGCCCACGGAGGTCCGTCATAGTGCATACAAACATCGATGGTTCGACCAAGGAAAACACCAGTCCGAGTATCGGCCTGACGACGGATTGAGCGCTTCTTCTGGTGCCGCAGCCGCCGCTACCGACTGCGAACTCCAGACATGCCGAATCCAAACTTTACGTACACAATCGCATATGCGCACCGTCCAAAATCACCACTGGTGGTATTTCGCAGAGGAAAAAGGCTACTGGATGCTGCTGCAGATGGATGAGCAGACGAGGCTAGTCGACAGTCCACTTGGTGGTCACGGGGGCATTGTCAGACTGCCACCACGGCCAAGACGAGACGGAGCACGTCGGGCTGTTGACCCATCCGAGCACATGTCTGGTTGATGCTGCAGCCGTCGTGGCTCGTGGCTAGCTCATGGCCGTGAAGAACCACTAAGCAGCGAGTCTCTGCAGCAGCCATTGGGGGCACTGGCTTTTCTCACCACTCCACACATTCAATGCAGCACGCGCCGTGTAACACCAACTGCAAGCTAGGGGATAGCGCCCCAGGCCGTCGTCGCTCTGCTATCCGTCAACCTCATTGATGCCTTGGACCCAGCAGCATTGCCCGTAGAAGCACCACACCAAAGACAGCTCATTCTGGGGGTCCCGTGATTGTGCGATGCAATGGGACTCGTCCTGGATGACCCAGCATGGAGCTGCTCCCGACAGCGGGCATTCCCAAGGCCACCCATCTGACGGCTTTGGGCCCGAACGAGGTGAGGTGACTCAAGCAGATGACAGCGGCTCACATAGACCCCCCCACCAGACACATACCTATTTCCAATTACGACAAGCACGAAACGTGTTAGCAATAGACCTCTACGAATAAGAGGCTTCTGGGATAGCTGAGCCGGAGACGCCCCAAGACCCTGCCAGACTCCCTACGCGGATAGCATCCATCTCGACGAAACTGAGAACGCAAGAGAACACGCATACATGCATGCCGCTGGCCGTACCAATGAGCACCGGTAGCCCGTAGATGCGCCTACATGCGTTGTGTAACCACCACAAACTGATGGCGATCCGAAGCCATCTTCAACAGCCACTACTGACCTACGGAGACGGCATCGGGATGATGCCCCGGCCGCCAAGCCAGTCATTTGTTCGCCGTTGCTGCATCGCGCCGGAAATGGAAAGACAGTTGCCGCATTTAGCATTTACAGCGTCGGTTCGTGTCTACTACAAAGCATTTCATAGTAAACGGTTGTGCCTGTGCTGCCCGACAATGTCACCACACTTGTCTCAAATTACAGCCTTTTGAAGGGCGCCGCATGCATGCACTGCTATCATTGGCTGGGATTTGTTTTGAGGCTACCTCTCGTCTGTTTCCTCTTATACTTGATATATGATCAGATGCACGGCAAAGGTTTATCTGATGTCATCTATGCCGAGAACTCTTCATCTTGCTAGATCGAGCAATGGTCACTTTATCTCTTCCTCTACATCCCTCCAGTTTGTCCTATTTTAAAAATAGAATGGAAGAAGAGGCGGAAGAGGATATGGAACAAGGCATCTGAATAAACATGCTCCTCGCAACTGATACAAGATCCCTCTTATATAATGCAACCACAGCTACAGATACAACCATCTACCTACGTATGCATCCTATATCGATCTCGCATCACTCCTCGTGTTCACAAGAGAGATGCCGCCGAGATGAATGGCAGCACGTCATCCTCTGCCCGTTGCCGTCGCCTGAGACCACTATTCCAATTTCCGGCATATTTGCTGCTGCTAGCACTTAGCTCTGACTTTACTGCTATTTCGGGTCACAGCATTTTGGTGCCGCTGGGCCTGTTTGACGGCGAACGACGTTCGACTCGGGAGGTTGGCTGCCACTTGCACCTTAACGCCACCGCCATACAGACTACATGCTAAACCCTGTCGAAGTCAATCTGAATTTTTTGTCCCTCATTGCTCCTTGTCTAACGACTTTCCCAGGGTCCGAGAATGCGGGAAAACTCAGAAACAGGTGGTCCGTAGCCGCATCAGACCGGAGCTTCCAGCACGCATCATATGGAACACCGGTATCTATTGCCACGATGTTTGATCTTTTTTCTTCCCCCGGCTGTGATTTTCAACAGCTTCTGAATCGTCGCTAATGCAAGCTATGAATCAAGACTCTATTAATAACGGGCGCGTTGTTTGAAAATTTTCTCAGCCAGTGGCGTTATGATTTTGCTTCCCCCTTTCCTTCTGGAAGTATTCCCAGACGGGAGGTGGAGCTTTGCTTCGCCGCCACAGCTTTCTTCTCCGTCGTGCGTTTTCCTCATCTCCGAGGCACACGGAGTACAAAACCTAATGAGCCTCATTGGTCTCTGGAAAGCAAAATGAATTAGTAGCTGATAATATTGACTAGTACTTGGCTTCTTGCTTGAGCACGTCAGAGTTAGGGTCCCAATCGTCTGGACAGCTGTCTATGACTGAGGAGATGTTTATCAGCTCTAAGCTTAAGTTGAAAAGACAAAAGCTTTTTCTTTACACGTGCATGAGATAAATGGGCCTCACTGACGTGACGATCTCTTAGCAGCCAGAATGCGGGCAGCCCGATACGTTGTCAGTCTGCATATACTACTTTTCACTCATTCATCCATACTTGCCATATATACGAAGTAATCAGCTTCTTCAAAAAGCTAGCGGTGAGGCAAGTCAAGTCTCAGAACAAAGGACATGCGCTGTCGGTAATGCGTTGGGCCTCGAGGAGGCTAGGATGAAATAAGCCCCGTTGATACGGGGCGAAATCGGCGTGCCGATCACCATAGCATGATTGTGATGCTATCCAACAAGATGTGTTCGTACGGAGCAACTTGACCGGCAATATGCGGGAGTGCCTGAGCTTGCCATTCGAGAGAGTTAAGAGACCCATTTTCTCCTCCGCTCTTGATGTACCCAGTAGGAGGATCAACGGCACCTAGTACCGAGACCCTGAGAATCGACATCTAGTCTAGTTCATAGGCGAACATGTTCTAGCTGTCTAGAGCAGGAGGATGACCGGATAAGTACTCGTAACTCTTTGATCCATCATTGCTAAATGTCGATAGAGCAGATCCATGCACTCTGTCCATGTGCCTTGCTCTGATCAATCGACCTAATAGGGCCAGGTGTCGTCGCTGTACTGTCGACAGGGTCCAGAGAAGGCTTCCAACACGGCCTAGAAAGTTGCCTATCAGCCACTAGCACTTCCACTTCGCACTTCGTACAGGGCAGAGTCCGACGGCTAAAGGCCGAGACATGGGGATTCCAGAATCCTTGTGACCAAGATCCAAAGATATCGGGACGCCGGGTACGAAAGTACAGAATACAGTCAGCGCCGAGCGACGGTACGCAATGACATGCATGCAGATTCCTGGATAGCTTCTTGCTATGCTCCACCTCAGTTCCGCTTCTCCTGGCTTCCCTCTCTCGCTTCAAAAGGAGGTCCTAACTCTAACGCCAGAGGAGCTGGGCCTTCTTCGAAGCAGGAAGGAGGTATAAAGGACACCGTCTTCCTATTTAGAACATTGTGCAAGTAGCTGACTCACGAAGACGCCAGACTGAGCCGCGTCTGCACTTTCTGATACTACCGCTGCTTTTGGCGATGGGGCTGATGGCCTTGCCGATCCCGCTAGCATGATAACGGCCGATGCATAACGCAACGATTGTTTCCACTCTACTTACCCAGCACCCCAAAGGAAACGAGAAGAGGAGGGAAAAGTTTCATGCTAGTGTGGCTGATTCAGAAGGATGAGAGGGAGGGAATTAGTGAAGTGAAAGAGATAGAGACGCCAGCTCTACCGAAATAAGCGACATGGAGGCATTTGGACTTGTCGCAGTGGCTGTTTGGGCCAAGAGAGCAAAGCAAACCAGCCCCCCGTCGACTCATTAGGTTCCACCGCTCTTCGGGCTGAGCATCGCGCTCAGTCGCATATTTTCGGCACCCAAGTCTAAATGGTTGTCAGAAAAAATGACAATTCAGCTGGCAAGCCTCGCTTCTGCGGGCGACTCGCCCGTAGACACCGAGGCGGTGGAGTCGTAATTGGCCAAGAAAAGGAGCGCCAGCCAGCGAAGCAATACAGCAGGGAATATGGAGAAACAAGCAACGAAACCAGAAGGCGAGGGGAGCTAAGAAAAGAGGCTTTAATTGTCCACGCGGGTTCGTGCAAAACAGCGGCAGAGCCTTGTATTGCTCTCTTGTCTTCTTCACTCATTTCCTTGGTCTTGATTGTCATCTTGACGTGCCTGATAACAATGAGCATGTTTTCCTTGACTCAAGCTTCATCTTTCTGCTGGAAGCTTTCCTGATGAACCTTAACGAAGTAATACCCTGGTCATTTCTTCTAGTCAGGCTCCGCTGCAGCATCGAGAGGATCTCGGAGATGACCTTCTGGAACGCTTCCTTTCCCACTTTCGAAGAATTAGGGCCCCCCGGCCAAGTCATGCCACTGACGTCAAGGGGGGGCCATTGTATAGTATTTGTCGGTGAGCGAGGTACAGTACCAGATACTTGAGTACTTTATCTGAGACGATGAGAGATTGAGGCTTTCACAAATATAATGCGGAGTATGCAAGAATGCTACCTTGTATTAAATGCGGCTGCCTTGATGCTACCTTGCTAACTAAGCTTGATTGCGACCCTATGCAACTCTTGACTATGCGATATTCGGTGAAAGTTTAGGTTAGAGTCGTAGTAGGCTATCGTGATAAAGATTATCAGCTTCGGAGGGGGGGTGAAACGCATTGGTTTGGGGATGGAGGCCTCGTATTCAGGTAGCTTTTTTTCTCCCCTTCTTCTTGGGATGATACTTTTTTCTGGGGTAAGGGGAATGTCACTGAGGCTGCGTTGACAGGGTGCTGTTAAAGTTACTTATACTATTCCATCGTGCCAAAAGGCGTGAATTGAGTTCAATGTTGTCTTTACTCGGTTCTTACCGTCGGCTGATCCCCTCAGCAGCGCATGCATAACTAGAGAAAGGTAAAACTAAAAATAGAAAGAAAAGAACGATTGTTTATATATGTCAACTTTTTTCGTATTTGTTGCCTTCAAATGTTGTTTTGCTTACTTGCGCGTGTGTCGGGAGTATTTTGCCTTCAACGCCCGCGCGACGATACATTAACAATCTAGCGGAAACTTTCAGACTAAGGAGCATAGAATTGAGCTGGGGTATTTGGGAAAGTATCTCTCTTAATTGCAATTAGCATGCTATGGTACAAATACATGGTCAGACAATGATATGGCTTTGTCTTTGCTAGTGATGATGTAGTAAGTGTTAGGTTCGTCTCATCTAGGAGCTTGTTATGAGATATACTCCATCCGTTTTGGCGTAGTAGACGGATGCTCATGTTTCGTCCGAATGCGTACAAGCAGTGAGCGTGTTATAGTTCTCCGAATAACCAGCTAATAGGCCATATCTGAGGCTTGCTGACGCAGTAACCATTGAACCTATTCGCTGAAGGTTGTGTTGGTATTTCCTTCCCAGACTCTTTTTTCCCTTTCCTCTGGAGGGTGTGCCGCTGTATGTCTATTGGAATTGGTCGTGTAAGTCTCGTCTCGTGCAAGCTACATCCGTTCGCCTAAAACTCCGAAAAGCGTATGGTTCTCTGGTATGTGTCCAAATAAAAGGTTTTGGCTGGTATCTTTTCTCTTCATTTTGATTGTAGGTCGTAGGTTTTAGCTGAGCAGGATGGAAACCTAGTCTCCTATGTTAGTATTCCGTACTGCCAATCTTTTGGAAATAGAAGAAGATATCGGGAGAAAGCACACGTACGGCCATGATGACACAGCATATGCTTATATATGGACTTAGTCGCTCTCCTATCCTTGCGCACTTCCAGAAGATACCCATGACTCTGTAAGGCCAATTGTTAGCCTTAGGGCCGCTGTAGCTCGTGTAGTAAATGGGTTTATTGCATACCCGTTCTTGTTCCGGTCCATGATACCCGGGGTGAAATGGTGGACATAGGCGCTCGTGCAAATCAATAGCAAGATGACGAGTAGAAGGGACCTGAAGTTGAAAAGCGCAGACTAAAATCGATGCCAATGTTAGCAAACTGAAGCTCCTTCTGCACAAACGTAATGGCGCAGCAACATACCATCTTGGCGACTTGAAATTAAAGCTATACAGCTAGTAGGAAAGCATTCGTCAAACAGATCTGGCCATCGAAGCTGTTCGCGATACCCATGTCTCGCTGGGAGCTTGAAAGGGCCAGATGTCGGATAGGGAGGAAAGATTCGCCGATCCGATGGCAAAGCTGCCTGAGGGACCCACAATCAGCTGGAAACTGATGACATGCAGTTCGTCCGTACTCCACCAACCAGAAGTTGCGATTTCGATTGCAAACTTGCGATTTCAATCTTTTCTTTTCAAAGCTTTGCGAACTCAAGCATCATTGATTTTTTTTACAAACGATTTATCTACTGAACAGCACACGAGAAGAGAAGAAGCGACAAACGCAACATATATTCAAGATGGAGCCTCGTGCACGCGCCGGCAAGAATGTCGGCAAAATGAACTTTTCCTACGCCGAACGTATGCACACCACCCTCCCATAACCAAGAACATCCAAAAGACATAAAGAAGATATCACGGCGCGATATAGCAAAAAGGAAAATAAAAGTCTTCTAACTCGTCATCACGCTCTACAGTGGCACAACTCCTCTACGCCCACGGAGACATCAAAAATCCCATGCCCGAAACCGTCCGCGTGCTGGACGAGATCCTCACCGACTTCATGCAGTCCATCGCCTTCGAAGCGAACCGCGCGGCGAACTACTCGGGCCGGCAAAAGATCAAATACGAAGACTTTGAGTTTGCCTTTCGGAAGAACCCTTTGTTTCTGGGCAAAGTACAGGAGGTTTTCGAGAAGCAGAAGGAGATCAAGAAGGCGCGAGAAATTCTGCGGGATGGTGAAGATGAGATAATGAAGGACGCGGCGGATGAAGAGAAGAAGAAGGAAAAGGAAAAGGACAAGGAAAAAGAGAAGCCGAAATCGAATAGAGTGGAAGAGGAGCTGGGCGAAGCAGATGATGATGCCGAGGCGGAAGCAGACGCTCTGGGTAAGAGGAAGTAATGGTGGTTGTTCTTGAAAGGACATCGACTGGGCCGTTTATGTCCCCCTTTTTTTTTGTGCTTGATTTTGAAAGGCATTGTTCTGGAGTTTAGGGCGGCACAAAGCATGTGATAGATGCTCGATACATAGGTAGGATCGGCGTTTTGGGGATCTTCTTCTTTTCCTTCTTTAGTAGCACATACTTACAGCTTAATGGATGCCAGCTGATCAATACCACAATTTACGCGATCCTTCTTGCGTTTTTCAGCTACGGCTGAGCAGCCTAGCCTTCCCTACCAAACGTCGCATGTGATATATCATGCCGCTACTACTCACTAAATGTCAGCTAGTCCATCCTACGTGCCTGGGTACGACTTGAAAGCCAGAAAATACCCAACCAGAAAAATTAAATAGATTCTTACGCCACAATATCAACAAATGCCCTCTGCTACCCCAGATGAGCTAATAACAGCACAAATTAAGCCGGGCGCATGGGAATAAAGCGGAGCGGAGACGATCGGCGACCGATATCCGCATTCTGCCACCACATGCTCCGGGCCGGCCGCAGATAGCGATATCGGGTCACCGCGTGGCCAGCTCGTGGTCGGTTTTTTACCGAGTTGTTTAGCTACAGTATTCGCACCCTTGAGCTCTTGGATGGAGAAAAGGCCGATTTCGTAAGCTGTTGCCGCTGCTTCTCCGCCAGTTAAAAAATTGCCGTCACAGCTCTTCGGTGATGGGGCGATGACTGCGATAAAGGCGGCTAGAGGAACGACTATATCAGATCCACCCCCAGAGAGGCCAATAGGGTGCCATGGGGAAGAGGCGCCAAGCAGAATGAAATGCAGTCTTCTTGCTACTAATGCTGGTGGTGTTGAGGAGGAGCGGGTGGTCACTGGGCGGTGTCTGCCTGGCTAGAGTAGAGCTGTAGAAGGAAAATCTCGTCTTGTAATGGCACATCGTTCTCAGTCTGCTGAAAACTTGGTATCCCACGGCTTCTTGGCGTTGTATTATCGGTACCATCTAGTTACTGCCATCAGCTTTCGTTAATCCAGATGCAGTTTGATCTTGTTGCGTTTTCAAGGTGATTTAAGAGGGTGGCCATGGAGGCTGAACGAATAACCGGATCCCCGCCTGCACCGGCAGAGATTGAGCTGCACCTCTCCCCATACAAAAACCATCCAGAAGAGGCAGATGGTTACCATATCGCGCCGCAAAATGCAGTTGTTTCTGGCGATTATCAAACGAAAACGAAACCATCGCTGTTAGCTGAAGACTTTCGTCAGCTTTCTATAAGTCCAGCTCCCAGTGGAAGACTTTCCCCGATTCCCCATGGACCATATAATCCGACGGGAGTTCATCCGCCTCCTCTCGAAGCGCCGTCGTCTCGGTTGAAACAGTTTTGGATAAGAAACAAGCCTTCTATACTTGTCGCAGTCTCTCAGTTTTTCGGGGCTTTGATGAACCTCAGTGCTCGACTGCTGGAATTAGACGGCGATGGAATACATCCGATCCAAGTGCTTCTCCTTCGGCAAGGGCTCACGTCTGTCGTCTGCTGTGCGTATATGTGGTGGAAGGGCATCCCTGATTTCCTCTTGGGCAATAAAGAGGTCAGGTGGCTTCTGCTGGCTCGTGGTTTCTCGGGGTTCTTTGGCATATACGGCATGTGGTATTCCATGATGTATCTGCCGCTCGCCGATGCCACTGTCATTGGCTTCCTCGCCCCTGGTGTGGCTGGTCTTTTATGCTACTTTGCCTTGCGTGAGCCGTTTACACGACCGGAGCAAATTGCCACGGGCGTAGCCCTTTTAGGGGTGATACTCATTGCTCAGCCAATTTCTTTGTTCATGGACCTCTCTTCGTCCGACGACCAGGTGGTGGATGCTCCTGAGCAAGTGGATGGGGCTTTCCCTGGTCTCGACCGCGAGCCCACTGCTGAAGAGCGGCTGCTCGCTGTTGGTGTTGCTCTTCTTGGGGTATTGGGAGCTGCTGGCGCTTTCACATGCATTCGTACCATTGGAAAGCGCGCTCATCCTCTGATCTCGGTCAACTTCTTCGGCATGGCGTGCACATTCATCTGCATCATTGCGTTAATTCTGGCGCCAACTCTCAACATCAGCCAGCCTCACTTGAGGTGGATCACGCCAACGTCTTGGAAGGGATGGTTTCTGCTCCTCTGGATTGCAGTGCCCGGCTTCATAATGCAATACCTGTTGACTTCTGGCCTTGCAGCCGACAAGTCCAACAAAGCAAACGCCATGATATATACGCACATGTTGTTTGCCGTCGGCTTTGACAAGTGGATCTTCGACCACAGCATGAGTATGACAAGCCTGGCTGGCTGTGCTCTTATTCTTGGCAGCGCCATCACCGTCGTTTTCACAAAGAATCCGCCAGTTCCAAAAGCGAACGATGTCGAGAGGCAGGGGAATCTAGAAGGAGAAGCAGAAGGATCGCCGATGCTTGTCGATACGGGGGTTCATGTAGAAGGAATAAATTTGAATAGAAATTGATTTGCATGGGTACCTAATATAAGCTGGGTCATGGACAGTTGGCATGAGATAGATTCTGGGTAGACAGTAATCCAAGAGAAAAGTTATTTTCCGTCCAGAGCACCAGAAATTTTTAGCATCTTAGGGAACAGTATCGAAAGGAAAGTCATCGGCATTTACTGGCAGTGATATGTAGTCGAAAAAATGAATCCCGAAGGTCATTTTCTGTTAAAGTTTGTTATGGAGAGCTGTTGGAATGCTACATAGTAAAGAGCCACTCCATAATAGTTTCTCTTACAAGAACCGCAATACAGCCATATGTGAAAGAGTCCAAGCCGATGATAGGATTTTAATAACGAACCAGAATTTTAGATTGCAATCCCCGTACGAGTAATTCAGCAGTTGGAAAAAAAGAAAAGAGCTGTTCGATGTTAGATGTAGGGAAATTCCAACGGCACAGCTGAAGCTTCAGGGTAGGCGAGTCTGATCACGTGAAGCGAGAGCAAGCTAGCAGTCGCGACGCCGCGCTTGGTAACTCGATAGCTGCAGGGCTGTGATCCAATCGCAAAATTTCAAGATCATCCGTTTTTGTACTTTGCAACTCAGCCCACCTCACCCGGACATGCGATAGATAGACAAACTCGACGGTATCTGATTAAAGAATAAGGACGTTACTATTTTGCCTCCTGCAATTGATTCCGAGGCCCGAATCGCACCGCCAAGATGGTTCAAATCAGCGAAGTCAAGGGCAACAAACGCGATAACCGCACTGCGGCTCACACACACATCAAGGGCCTGGGGCTGAAATCTGACGGATATGCCGACACCCAAGCTGGCGGCTTTGTTGGCCAGGTTCCCGCTCGAGAAGTAAGGAGATTCCCCAGGATGACATCCATTCAACCCACTAACCGTTCTGCTTGCGATGGTAGTCATGCGGCGTCGTTGTCGACCTGATTCGAGCTCACAAAATGGCCGGCCGAGGTGTTCTGTTAGCTGGTGGCCCAGGAACTGGAAAGACGGCTTTGGCCCTTGCGATCAGCCAAGAATTGGGAACCAAGATTCCGTTCTGCCCAATCGTGGGTAGCGAGATCTATTCGTCAGAAGTCAAAAAGACCGAAATCCTGATGGAGAACTTCCGAAGAGCGATCGGCCTCAAGGTCCGGGAAACAAAAGAGGTCTATGAGGGCGAGGTTACCGAGCTTACGCCAGAAGAGGCAGAGAATCCCTTGGGCGGCTACGGAAAGACAATCAGCACACTGCTGATTGGACTGAAGAGTGCCAAGGGCCAGAAAAAGCTTCGATTGGACCCCAGCATCTACGAGGCTATCCAGAAGGAGAGAGTCACTGTTGGTGACGTTATCTACATCGAGGCAAACACTGGTGCTTGCAAGAGGGTGGGACGGTCCGATGCGTATGCCACCGAGTTTGACCTTGAGGCTGAAGAATACGTACCCATCCCCAAGGGTGAGGTACACAAGAAGAAGGAGATTGTGCAGGATGTCACATTGCATGATCTGGACGTTGCAAACGCTCGGCCGCAGGGTGGACAGGACATTATGAGCATGATGGGTCAACTGTTAAAGCCCAAGATGACAGAAATCACGGACAAGCTGCGTGCCGAGATCAACAAGGTGGTTGGAAAATACATTGACCAGGGTGTGGCTGAATTGGTCCCAGGTGTTTTGTTCATCGACGAGGTAAATGCCCCCCCACCTATCCCATTGTATAGGATATGGAAGAAAATTGGCATCAGACACTGACACTGGATTATGATAGGCTCACATGCTCGATGTGGAGTGCTTCACCTACCTGAACCGAGCATTGGAATCGCATCTCGCCCCTATTGTCGTTCTGGCCTCGAACCGGGGAATGTGCACAATAAGAGGCACTGACGACGTTGTTGCGGCTCATGGCATTCCTCCCGACTTTTTAGCGCGAATGCTCATCATACCCACGTCCCCGTACTCCGCGGATGAGATCAAAAAGATTGTCAAGCTGCGTGCCACGACCGAGGGTGTCTCGATTACCGACGCCGCCATTGACAAAATTTCCGAGCACGGTGTCCGCGTTAGCTTAAGATACTGCCTACAGCTGCTGACGCCTTCAAGGTGAGTCCCATGGTTCATTGCATGAATAAGTTCCTTTGCGTGAGACAACTGACGGCTGACGTGTGACATTCCCCCCCGACAGCATTCTTGCCAAGGCGAATGGCCGTACTCAGATCGACCTCCAGGACGTGTCCGAATGTGAGGACCTCTTCCTAGACGCCCGCCGCAGCGCTGCACTATTGGCCAGCGAGGGGGGCAAAGGCTATCTGTAATTTTGCAGAAGAGCATGGACGAACAGGGCTAGATCATGCAAGGGAGGGATATCATTGTGAAGGATTGGCGCTGGGCGGTGTGCTAAACAAGTTTACCAGTGGTTGATAAATAGGTCATGGCGGATTTTGACGGAAATCCTAGGCACATCTTTTTTTCTTATTTCTTTTTTTGGGTGTCTTTTATGTTAAAAATGATGTACGGAGTACTACTATAATAGCTACTGAGAGGGGGGGAGGGGGAGGAAGGGTTTTAGACCAGCCCTGAGAAATGATTGGGCTTGAATGAATGAAAGTAATCTGAAATGGCGGGCCGGCCATGTCTCTTACGCTGCCAACGTAACAAAGATTGCCCTGCATACGAATACTCCGTGCTTCTACAGCAGTGTCCGGTCCCTCCCTTTCGCACCCGCCACACCATCCTACGGCCCGAGACATTGTAGGTCTCAAAGGGAGGGACTAAAAGAATCTCGTAAGCCAAAGAAATTGAGTCTTATATGGAGAGTTAAAAAAAGAAAAGTCTAGACGTCTACGTATCCGAGTATGTGGCAGTCATGATTCGTGCTCCACCCCTTCTTTCTTATATCTCTTTATAAGATTTTCAATTTCTATAGTTCTCTTGTTGCCAAGTCCCCTCGGCGTCGGCGTCGGTGGCTGTCACGGTTCCTAAAGTGCTTGGACGCCACAGGAAGCCTAGTGCCATGCTATAGGTGCACAACTTATACAGTCGAACGGAGGAAAGAGGCGGCGGAGATCGGAGGAAACAAGATGTAGACGAAAATACACATAGAGGATCACGTGTAGTGGACGTATAAAGAAACTATTGCCCCCGGGCTCGGTGAGCTCCTGCACATGGGCCTCCAGTCCTTTGTCTCATCGCTCAACATTCCAAAGGTCTGATGGCGTGCATTCCAAAGGCGGCATTGTCCGTCTCTGGTTGAGACTGGAGGGGGGTGCGTGCCAGAGGGGGCGTGAGCGCGCGATAGGCGGCATTTAGAGAGAGAAGGAATCTAGAAATCAAGGAAGATGAAGGCGTAATAAGGAGGCGTCGGGCTTCTGGACTTATTTTTCGTTATGGAGTCGAGCTGATGGAGTCAGTGTACACGAAGTATATGCACGAGGAAACGCTGGGGGTGAGGGGGCCAGAGACAAGTCGACAAGAGGTGAAAGAGGCGAAAAAGTGCCAATGGCAGACGAGGACGATATCTCACACACGCAGATGGATATTCAGCTGCCTGGCCGGGGGTTTTCGTCGCTGCCGCCGTGTGCGGATGGCGGATGGCGGACGTGCGCGCCTACGCCGCTACCCCCTTGAGGCAGGGCAGCTTCTCCCTTGTGTTGTTTATTGTTGCTGCATGGGGCGGTGGACAGCTGGCGAGCATTGTCTGATGACGAACGTGGATCATGTCTGTTTGTTTGCCGGGAAAGTAAAACGCGGGTAGGAGTAAAAATAAAATAACAAGAGAAATGAAATGGCGAAGAAATTGCAGGGTGCTCGTGGCGTTCCCGCCGCAAACGATCGACCAGACAAAGAAGCTTTTTCTTCGCAGCCACTGTGCCCAACTGGCTTCCATTTTCCCACCTCAATGTACCCATCTCCTATACACGGTCCATCTCCATCGGCCGCTCCTAGTGCACAACTCTCCGTCTAGTTTGATGAAGCTTTGAGCTTCTTTGGTGGGTTTGGGCTGTCTTGCTCACAGGGGCTCCGCTGCGATGCTATGGCCATGGTAGTATATAGCGAGAGGCAAGCTCTCTTCCAAGCAAGACATTTGAGACATCGGAAGCAGGGTGGTGTCCACTCATCAGATGGGCCCCAAAGCAAAAGCAGTATCGTTGTAGGCCGAAGGAACAGCCGCTATTGTGAAGTGAATGGGTATGTCTTTGCATACGCAGCCTTCCCGCTTTTTACACAACTCTCCTCCATCACACTTTCTCTCCCTTCTTTTGAATCTCAAATCCCTTCCAACTTCCCAACCACGCGAAAGTCGCTTTGTGGTCCACGCCTTTGTTCGTGGGATTCCTTCCCTGCTAGAGCTCCCCCGGGTCTCGGCCCTGCGGCATGTTTGTTTGCTGTTCTATTCTTGTCGGAAAACAGTCAGTCCAGCTCAAGCTTAAACTGAGATTTGTGGCTCCTGAGCCAGGGGAATGGTCACTCGACTTCAAATATTGCGGCCAGTATATCTCTCGTCCAATCTCTTTCTTCCAGCATGGCCCATATTATGCCGTCTCAAGAGCACCGGCGCAGTATGCCGCCGATCCATGTTTTCAGGGACATGATATCTCAAAGAGGTGATCCCAATGCTCCATCTCTCTTGCGCCCTCTGAGCCCTCGGAGAGAGTATACCACGAGGCCGCCACCTGCGTCCCTAGGCACGCCTGAGACGAGTCGCAGCGTGGAAAGCCAGCCAAGACTCGGTACCTCGACTACCCCAATGCAAGCTGACAGTATTCGGGACATTATTTGTATCTGTCCGCCAGAGGCCAAAATACCTAGGCCGCGAAATGGTACGTTGTACCTGGCAACCTGCTGGCTGATTTCCATCTAAAACAGACTGTATTGACGATGTCCCGGGTGTAAGAGACATCGTCTTTGTGGTGATATCGTTGGGGGAAGAATTGCTGAGGATCATCGACTAACTATGGAGTCCTTCTCATAGCTTTTATTCTGTACCGTCAACGTTACCATACCGCTGTGACAGCCGCAAATCCACGCTTGTCCAATCCGCAAATCTCCAAGATCATCGCAGCGAAGTGGAAAAATGAAGAGGCTGAGATTAAAGGCTATTGGAAAGAACTGGCCGAAGAAGAGAAGAATCGTCACCGCGAGCAGAATCCAGACTATCAGTATAGGCCGCGCCGTAAGAAGGGCAAGAAAGGAAAGTCGCCTTCCCCAGCAGCCGCTGAAGAGCCAAGCCGGTGCTCCAAATGCCAGGGTCGACTTATTGCAACTCCGCGAACCCCGACCAAACGCGCGTCAATTCGGTTAGAATCTGGGCTGAGCTATTCAGAGCCGCGGCCTGGACCGTCCCATCCCATGCTGTCTCCGTGTACGCCATCTCTCCCTAGGCTGAACAATGGCATCCCTAGCCGGACAAATTACGAGCTTTATCAACCCCATAGCGTGTCCGTGCTAGGCAGGACATCCTCGCTTCGAAGTCCGGATAGTCATGAGCTAGAATCGCCCGCAGTGAAGAGACGCCGCACAGAGAGCATGGGAGACTATCGTTTGGCCAACGGCTATTCCGACTTTTACGGCCGGCATGCTGGAGACCTCTCAAGATTGGCGCCAGGGGAAGAATCAGCGAGGTCGGCTAGGCCATACTCCTCTTCTACCTTGCCTGAGCTTGCGGCTATGCCCAGGTCTCAGAGTTTTCCCTCGCAGCTGACGCAGCCCCCGCCTCGGCCGTGGGAGATGGATGGAGCAGGCGATACTTCGCCACGAATCCCTTTGTTCGATGAGTCTCTGCGACTCCCTCCTCTTCAGATACCAGTATCACCATCTCCTTCACGAGCAAGTATGACAGATAGGTGCGAGACAGGGCCAGACAGGGGCTATGTGAAGAGGAGGATATGGGAATGAATAATGATCAACGATGATGAACACTATGACAAAAGCCGAAAAGAGAATGAGAATAGATAAAAGGCTGGTATTGGTGTTAGACTAGGGCAATGGCGTTAAGGGCTGGTATCAAATTGGTTTCGGTATCGGCATCTAGATTCAATGATTATGATGGGAGGTCATGTTGGATGTCGATGACAGCGCCTGGGTATGTATACTTTGTTTAGATGTACGCGCCTCGGAGAAATAAAAGATGCCAAGCGCTGCGCTGCAGCTGGCGAGCTTGGTCTCCTCCTTGTCTTCGTATGCCTTGTGTTCTCCTTGACTCGTTCTTGCAAGCTTCCATATTGTGATTCTTTTGTTGCCTTGTTTTCGAGGCTCAAAGGGCTGTAGCTTGTCCAGACGTGCCACACCAGCTGTGCTCGTTTGAACAGCCTCGCAGGCGCTACTGGGTTAGTACTGCCGCACTGCGGGTGGCAGCGAATAGCGGGCGCGCACACGCTGCATTCTAGCGGTCTAGTGGGATGCAGAGCTCCCTGAGGAAGCTCACATCAAGATTCCCTGTCCCGCGCACCGAAATTCAACGCGACTTGTCTGCCTCCACTTTAACCTGCCTCTAGTCCTGTATTCCTTAATACCTCCATGCCCTTATTCCCTAGCTTCATACACCGCATCTACAGCTTCCGAAGCTCTTTGCGACCTCTCCCTAGCATTGGCCGCCGATTTCAGAGGCGAGCGGAAGCAAACGTCTACCACGAACAGCAGTCGCCCATCAGCAGTCGCCCATCAGCAGTCGCCTACCCGAGCGCCGCGAGCCTCATGATGCAACAACCCCCCTCTGACCCGTCGTCATAATGCCGGACTTCAAGCCTGGGCAGATAGTCCAGCTCAGCGATGGCCGCAAGGCCACCGTGCGGTTTGCCGGCCAGACTCACTTCCAGGTGGGCGAATGGATTGGTGTCGAGCTTGAGGAGAAGACGGGGAAGAATGATGGAAGTGTCCAGGGCGAGCGGTACTTTGACTGCCCCATGGGGTACGGCATGTTCGTCAAGCCCATGATGGCGACAATCATTGCGCAACCGGCGGCCGCCCCGAAGCCAGCAGCTCGAAAGCCCACCAGGCCAACAACGAGCCTCCATCCTACGGGTGGCAGAGCCTCGGTTTCGGGGAGCGACGTCAGTCTCACCAGGAGGAGGGGGAACTCCAACGCGCCGAGTCCCAGCCCAGCCCCTCACCACAAGCCATCGCAATCGTCGAGCAATCTTCGGGTAAGTGGACACGCCCTGGATCTAGCATATTCGTATTAACTGAGGACTAAGTCGCCTTCTAAATCTCCCACCAAACAGCTTAGCGCTTCATCAAGTGCCAGTGCGTCCCGGACAGGGACGCCGTCAACTGTCCGAGTACCGTCGGCTACTACCAAAGCTCGCGCGTCGCTGCCGGCGTCGCGGACTTCCATGGGGCCTCCCCCGGCTCCCCAGCCTACCCAGCGAGCAATGCGAGGATCCTCGATATCGTCAGTCGCTTCACGATCTGGAAGTGCCCCGACTAGGACCATTGGCGGGCGCGGTGGCATTGCGGCCCCTAAAGCTGTATCACGGCCTGCTGAATCAGGTCGCCGCACTTCTGCTAGCTCTCAAGGTGGTCGCGAATCAAGTTCGGCCACCAGATCCGATGAGTTTTTGAGCTCCCCTGTTGAAGACGATCCTGAAGAAGAAGGCGATGACGAGATACTCTCACCTCAACCAACGAGCCCGGTTGTTGGGAGAACAAATGCGCTGGAGAGAATCGCGGCCGAATCATTAACCACACCTTCCTTGACGCCTCCATTGAAAAAACCTGCAGCAACCGGCTCTTCAAGATCTTCCATTGGTAGTACCGCTGCAAGTAGAGAGATTGAAGACCTGAAAGCTAAGCTGAAAGTTTTGGAGCGAAAGCGAATCGAAGACCGAGACAAACTTAAGCAACTGGACACGATTCAAGGAGAAAGGGACAAATTCGAAGGCATCATTCAAAAGTTACAGCAGAAATACCAGCCAATGCAACAGGAGAACACGGATTTGAGAAAGGCAGTGAAAGAAGCCGAGGCAAGGTTTGAATCGATCGAAGCCCTTCAAGCGGAGCATGACTCTGCTTTGGAATTAGCCACCCTGGATCGCGAAATGGCTGAGGAGACTTCTGAAGTCTTGAAAATTGAATTGGATGCTTTGAAAGAGAAGGCGGAAGAGCTACAACTGGAGCTTGAGATTCTAAAGGAAGAAAATGCTGAGTATAGCAAGGGCATGACTCCCGAAGAGCGTGCTAGCACAGGTTGGCTACAAATGGAGCGCACAAACGAGCGACTGCGAGAAGCCCTTTTACGACTACGAGATCTCACGCAAGAGCAGGAGCAGGAGCTTCGCGATCAGATTGCGAGCATGGAGGAAGAGCTCAAGGAATTCAACGCCCTCAAGGAGGATCACACTACAGCAAAGGAGAAACTGGCTCAGTCAGAGTCGGCTGTAGAAGATTTGCGCCAACAATTGGATACTGCACTGGGCGCAGAGGACATGATTGAAGATTTGACGGAACGAAACATGAGCATGTCTGAGCAAATAGAAGAGCTCAAGGCGGTCATTGAAGACTTGGAAAATCTCAAGGAGATCAACGACGAGCTCGAGATTAACCATGTCCAAAACGAAAAGGAGATGCAAGAAGAACTTGATTTCAGAGACAGCATTATTGCCGAGCAGGCCAGACGAGCCCAGCAACAAGATGCCGCGTTGGGTGACATGGAGTACACCCTATCGCGATTCCGAGAGCTTGTTACGAATCTGCAGAGCGATCTGGATGACATGAGGGCATCCCAGGCCGTCACTGAGGGCGAGTCGGAGAAGCTTAATGACCGATCGAGAGCCATGATGGATCTGAATATGAAGCTACAAATTTCAGCTTCCAAGGCCCAAGTGAAAACGATCGATCTTGAGCTACGACGACTCGAAGCTCAAGAGGCGGAACAGCACCTGGAGATTGTCAAGTTATTCCTTCCCGACAGCTACCGAGACGACCAGGACTCTGTTCTTGCTCTCTTGCGATTCCGCCGACTTGCATTCAAGGCAAATCTCCTCAACGGATTCATCAGGGAACGAGCCAACGGGCAGCTTGAGCCAGGCCATGAGGACGACATCCTCGCCGGCTGTGACGCTATTGACAAGCTTGTTTGGGTTGCCGCAATGTGTGATCGCTTTGTTAACGATATCAGCCATTGCTCTATTGAACAGTTCAACAAGTACCAGAACTCTCTGCTGGAGCTGGAGCCTGTTGAGCGGGCGCTGAATACCTGGATTGATGGCTTGCGACGAGATGAGCTGAAAGAACAGAAGTGCGCGGACGAGCTTCAGCGCACTATTTCGCTCATGTCGCATCTTGGAGAGGTACACATTTCAAGCGGCATCGCTGCCTTTGCCGACGACATTCACATGAGGGCTCTGGTTGTTCAAAGCCACCTCGATTCAGCAACTGTTGCCTTTAACGTGATCCGAAGCATGGTGCAGCGAGCTATCCCTGCAGCAGGCGAAGAGGAAGAGCTAGCTCAGCATTTTGCCAAGAGGATTGATCTCGCCATTACGCAGACACGAAGCACAAAGGTTTTTGCTGGAAAGGCGGTCCATGCCTTGGAAGACCTAAAGGCACGATCTCTCTCGCTAGGTGAAGACTCAAAGGGTGCATTTGAACAATGCGAGACTCTGGCTCAAGAACTTGCACGATTGACCCGCCAGATGGGCTTGGGCATCCATAAGCTGCTTACACATGACGAGGGCCGCAACGAGCCCTTTACTTATGGAGAGATTAACGAAGTCATCCACCAAGCTGTTCTCGAATCTACCCAGGCCAACGAGTCGGATCTCTTTTCCAACTACCTCGGCATGCTCAAGACTGCTAGTGGCCAAATTTCTGATTTGGCGACACTCGCTGCAGACTTGGACCAGACTCATGACTTTGATGTCAGCCCCACTCCCTGGCGTCTTCGTGCCCAAGAGCTCAGGATACTCAAAACAGTCCCGGTGGATACTGAGGAGGAGCTCAGAAGGCTCAAGGCTGAGCATAATGAGGTTCGTCGGACGATTGCACAAAGAGACGAGCATCTTAGCACAGCTGTGCTTAAGATTGAGACGCTCGAGTCCCGTATGCGAGATGCTCAGGCAAACGTTGAACGCATTGGCAACTTGCAGTCTGAGCTCGAGGATGTGAATGGCCATGTCACTAGCCTCAAGGAAGACATTGAGAAGCAAGATCGAGAGCTCAAAAACCTCGAGTCGGAGCGAGACAAGTGGAAGAAGATTGCGAGTGACAGCAGAGCATATGCTGACGGCGCTGATGCTGCGGATATGAAGGCCGGTCAGGAACGGGCCGTCGCTACAGCACGAGAAATGGACACGCTGAAGAAGGAAATCGAAGGCCTACAAGGTGCCGTCCGTTATCTGCGCGATGACAACCGTCGTGCGCGTATGAAGGAGCAGCAAAGCTACGAGTGGCTTGCGGAGCCTTTGAAGAAGGAGGCCAGCCCCGAGCAGCAGCGCAAGGCACTGGTGGCCGCCGAGGGCAAAGATGTGCTTGGAGAGCTCATCAAGATGGCAACGTCGACGACCGTTTTCGACCTCAGCACCGCACCAAAGGAGAAGCTAGCTTGGCGCCCGGCCAGATCAACACCACAGTATCATGTGGCGAAGCAGATGGAAGATCTCGAGACCTGGAGGGCTTGGCAGGAGTCGGTGCTCAAGAAGACGGACATGCTGTTCGCCCAAGAGCGCAGCCTCCGCCTCGGGAGAGAGAAGCTTCAACAAGCGGCTGCTGGCGCGAAGCGGGACGCTGTGGCGCGGCTGAGGATCAGGCTACCTCGCGATCCTGCGTTGCAAGGCAAGTTGACGGCGGGAGACAATGTGCGGATTGTAGGATCGCAAGAGTGGGATGCTCTGCAGGCGGCTACGAGGAAGTTTGCCGCTGTATAATGATGTTTGAAGCCACCCTCCCCCCTTTTTTACGAAACAGAAAAAAGCACGTGTATATGAATGAAAGCAAAGAAATGACTTGATATTTTTATTTACTGAGCCCTTTCCCTACTCTTTCCCTCTTTCTTTCGTGCTTTTTGGTATGAGAAGTTGTAGATAGAAGGAGATGGACGTCTTTTGTATACCCCCCCTTTTTTGCGCATGTGTACCACAACGATGATTTTGTGTATGTGTCAAAGAAGTTTTGAGATTTGATGCCCACAAGCGAGCGAGCAAGAGCGGCGAAGGATAGAAGGAGAAGAAACCGCTTTTTTTTGTGTTTGTCCTCTAATTTAGAAAGCAATTCATGTGGCGAGATGAATATAGTTGTTGAAGGATGAAGATTTTAGAATGTCTTGATATCCTTGTCTTCATGTTCTTTGGTGTAGAATCTAAGAAGGTGTCTACCATATGAATAGATGGGAATGCGCTCATGTCATGTAGCATTTGTAAAGCTAGATTCTTCTGCTCCTGCGAAATACCCAGACAGTCCTTTCTCCCCCCAAGTTAGCCTCTTTGCATTATGTACAACGTATGTCTCAATCTCCTCTTTCAGCTTGAATCATTGCGAGTTTCGTCATTATTAAAAGGTCGTATAATCGCCATCTTCACAGCAAGTCTATAGACTCTAGATTGCCCGCCAGTAACAAAGACATGCTATTTCTTTCTTTCTTTTTTTTGTATAACGCCCCTCATTCGTACACACAAGGATATTAAAATTCCCCCCCCATCCATTTGATCTCTTCCTGCTCATATCGTCATCAACCAATCGGCTCAACCATCTCAAGCTTTCCCCTTGCCCTTTTTATCTTTCTTCTTCTTCTTGCCCTCCTCCGCACCGCTCGCGCCTCCACTGCCGCCGCCGCCACCACCCTGGCTCGCAAGCAGCGCAGCCATGGGATCGGCGCCGCCCTGCATCTCCTTCATCATGTCCTTGAACAGGTTCTCCGAGACGCCACCGCCCGTCATCGCAGCGCTCAGGTACGGCAGATACTCGTTCATCTTCCAGCCCCGCGGCACGGCGGGCTTCGGGTAGGGCTTGTCCTCTGGCGGCTGCATCTGGTTGCCGAAGCGCAGGCGCAGGCCGGGCGAGTCCTCCGTCGTCGGGTTCTCGCGCAGGTGCTTGGCCACGAGGACGTACAGGTGGTGCTTGTTGGCGATGTTTGTAGACGCCGAGGCACCGGCCTTTTTGAGGGCGACCTTGACGCGGCCCGGGTTGGACCAGTCCTTGGGGTGGATCTTCTCGGGCTCGAGCAGCGTCTGCAGGCGCAGGCGCGAGCAGGCGTTTGCGATTTCGCGCGCCAGCGGGTTCTTGACGGCCAGGGCGGCGCTGACGCGGCGGCCCTCGGCGCGGGTGCGCGAGGCGTCGAAGTAGACTGGGTACAGGCACTGGTGGTTGGCGAAGGCGGAGCGGTCCGAGGTGGCGGGCAGCGTCGAGATGCCCGGGCCCGACATGGGGTTCATGAACTGCTGGGCGCGGGCGGCGGCGGCGTTGAGGTCGTTGAGGCCATCGTCGTCGTCATCTGAGGAGTCGACGATGCGCTGCTTCTGGGTGCTGGGGCCGCGGGCGCGGATGATGTCTGTTTCGGCAAAGTCGTCGAGGTCGACCTCGTCGGGGTCGGAGATGATGTCTGGGTCGCTGTCGGAGACTTCTTCTACCCGCGGGTGAGACATGTTGGGCTGAATTGGAGGCAATGAATGGACGAGAAGAGAAGAGAAAGAAGGAGAATCAACGAGGAAGAAGAGAAAAAGGCGAGGCAAGGGACGAAGATGGAGAAGAGAGCAAAGAGGTGGAGGGCTGGCGAGGCTGAGGTTATGGCGAGAGGTTGAAGCAAGCAGAATAAAGCCAGTTCCATGGTGGGGTCAACCGCGCTTTAGTGTGTGGTGGGGTTGGATGTCTAGCGGGCTCTGTCTTGGTTCGATATTTGACTACAATTCGCATGTGCTTAGATGCCCAAACGAGAGCAGTTCGTGATATTTTGCCCATTCAGATGAAGAGTATTAAAAGAATGTTCAAATATGAGCATCGTGTATCATTGAGCAATTCTCGTACTTGCAAATTACCGCTACATGTGATAGCTAATTTCCATCTTAGACGCTTCCATCGAATGAATGAACCTATATCCCCATGGTGCGAGTGCACAATTTAAAAAACACCAATTGGTACTCCCAAATTCTCTCTCCCTGTATAAATAAGAGCACATTTATTTCTTGAAAAGCAAAGTTACTTCAACTCATTCATTACTTTGATATAACGAGATTTCGGACGGCAATGGGGGACATCCGGCTCGCAATCTCCACATTTCTAGTTGGCATGGATGTAAGCACTCTTGTATTTCGTTCCGGGAGGATGAGCCTCTTCCGAGAATTTGCAATAAGGGTGGACGCAGGTGCCGTCCCGGATGCTAGGACACTGGAAAGATTAAACGGTTAGCATTGTTGGTGCTGAGGGATTGAGACGGGCTACTTACGTGGTGGCCATATATGCAGTCTTCTGCCTCGCAATACTGGCCGGACGAGCACGGGTTCTGGCGAGCCAGCACAGCAACTGCCTTGATCTCGTCCTCGTTGATCTTGTATTCGTGAGCAAACGGGCAAATGTCCTTCTTCGCGCAAGGCCCTCGGAGGTAGTGATTGTTGCATAGTTTGTCGTTGTCTTTTCGCCTTTTGATCGTTTCCATTACTTGTACATTCACTCTGATGGGCTCATCAAAGCCGCGACGACCAGGGTTCCAATTATCGGGTATGCTAGACGGAATCAATTGGTACTGTGACTCAGACTGGACACGGCCCTGGGCCTTTTCTCGCCAGGACGCCGTTCCCGACTGCGTCTGCTTCTTCGGTGGAAGCGTAAAGGGGAGTGTAATCTGTGGCGGCGGACTGGCACTCGCGATCCCGGCATAGGACACGTTCGGAGTGCGAACTTGGCTGGAACCGGCGCTAACAGCTGGGCTGGCTGTTCGAGATGCAACCAGCTGAGCCGGGGGTGACTGACTGGATGCCATCTGAGCCAACGTGGGGAATTTTCCAGAAAGCTTGTCGTCACGGAAGAGGCCATCCCCGAGCTTTTCTATCTTGATGTTGGTCGCGACAAGGTCAGGCACGGTAGTGACACCCTCAATGATGCTGATCCTCTGTCGGGTAGCCTCATTCTGAAGAGTTTCATCCAAAAAGGGGGCATAGCCGGCGTCATGCGAAATTCCGAGCATTATATGCTTGCAGTTGTGATTTCGTAGATGCCATCTAGTCGTTTCTGTTAAACGCCAAACGGGGTCAGCTCAACCAATTTTGACAGCGGTTCGGGATATTTGACGATTCACAGTACCTTTAATTTTGGAATCAGCCCTTTCTTTGCCGTAGCCAACATCAATATAGTCGAATGTAGCCTTGGCTTGCGTGAAGCCAAGCGTAAAATCTTTCAAGGTGCTGGGGCTATCCACGCAGCCATCTCGTTGCATGGCTTTGCCCAAACCAGAAAGATTCGCTACCACCTTGGCCACAATCTCCAAGTCCTCAACCTCTTCGCTAAATCGTTCCGCTACGGCGGCGCGTAAGGCATAAGCGGCTTTTTTACCACCCTCAAGACCTTGCTTGACCCATATATCTCTAAACTATAAGAAGACGGAAAGTCAGTGGCTGTGATTCGTTGCATAGGAGGAGGATTGAAATGAACCATACCATGAGGCCATCGCCATCTATCAATACCATGATATAAGAATTGTGGTTCTATTATAACGACCGTCAGCACTTGCATTCTACAACGGCCATCCAATCCATGGATTAAAACGGCCCGTGTTTGACGAGGTATCTACCTTTAGCTTGTCCATTTCTTTATGCACTTTGACTTTTGCATCTTCCTCCTCGGCTTCAAAATGGCGAACGCGATGCTCCAATTCTGATCTTTGAACTGCCGCATTTTGAAGATCAATCTGTGCGTTGAGCAGTCTCTGACTTTCATGGCGAAGCTCATTCTCGACTTGATTGCAATATATAACAAGGTCCTAAAAGGTACATGGAAATAAGTACAAGTGACATCAGATATATGTAGGGAGAGAGTGAAAAGTAGGTGAAGGAAGTGAGTAAATCTGAGAGAAAAAGGACAGATACATCGGTCCTGCTCATGCCCCAGAGCCGATTTAAAACATCGGCCATGGTGACGACGGTCACTGCCTAGGGGAAAGATGGGAGATGGAATACGAATCAAGGAGATTGTCGTACCTTGAAAAGGTTATCCATCGAATCTCTTTGCACTGTCAGCTCGTGAAATCGCTGGACGAAATCCCTTATATCAGCACCGACGGCTGGATTCATCTTATGAGACATTTTTTCTGTTTAAAAGCCCTTTTTGATCGAGGTTGCTTTCTTGTTCTCTTCTTCTTGGGCAGCCGTATTTGAGGCCGTGAAAATACTCTGGTTTTTTGGGGGTGCCGCTGCTCGTCCCTTAAGCAAAAGAGAGGGATCGAATTATGCGAAGGGTATGTTGAAGGAAGATGAAAATTAGAAAAATAATACTATCACGCTGAGTCTTTGACTTGGATCTGGTCTCTATTGTTAAACTGGTGATGAAAGGGAAAGGAACAGGTCTATGATGTGTGAGTGGTTGTTTATTGTAGAAGCGTAAAAAAAAAAGTGGTGGCGAGTCCAGAATTTTTTTTTGTGATGCCGAGCCTCTCAGTATTGTGTTTCACGTCACTGCGACTACCCGTTTGATTGCTCTTATTATTCAGATATTATCACCGCACGTGGGTTGCTGCAGCCGAGCCAGAAATGCTCACGTTTTTAAAACAAAGATGTTGAAAAATAATGAATAGCAGTGAAGCAGGATTGCTCAAGTTTTTTTTTGGGTTGCCAATTTTTTTGTCTGCTTAGTAGCGATCATTTACTAGCATCCATTGAAATCTGCAAAACTAACGGAAAAAAAGGGGGGCCGCCATTTATACCCATCCAGGTGTCACTGGATTAAGTCACTGGATTTAATTTAGGCAGCGCAGCCATCTGGTCTACAGAGTGGCCGTGAGGCTTAATGTTAAACACCGTTTAATATTAACACCGTCGCCAACCAACAGCACTTTATATTAAAATAAAATTGAATCATTTTGAAACGGCGTCTAATGCGTCCGCTGCTCAAAATACGGATAGGCTCGCAGCCGCTAAAAGCGACCCGCGACAGGGTTCGCAGCGCAAAAGGATGCCCCGGAGCGGATTAGCGCGAGCGCCAAAGCAGACCCCACAGTATCGAGAGATGGCGATTTTCATCGTCGACTGCCTTGGCGGTGCTTCGCTTCGATCGTGGGAGCGGCTGAATTCATGCTCATGTGCTCGTTCTGGTATCTGGGCCGCCGCTAGTACTTGTTGTTTTTGTTGGTGCTGGCATACACTTCAGTACACTGCCACTGCCTCTTCCCGCTTGTGGTTCTATTATATGTAAGAGGCTTGAGCAGACCAACTTGTGTCTGTTGGCGCTATGGCGTCTCTGCTGCCGCTCGCGTCACATCCTTTTTGGGGCTGTGAGCCGTTTGTCAGTCTCGGTGCCAATCATCTGTTCTGCTCTGGCAGTCTGTCACCCCAGCCATTGGGCCCCTGCAGCTCGCAGCTTGCAGCTCGTAGCAAATGAGAGAATCCCTCAGAATCCCTCAGAATCAAGTGGGCTGCTAGTTTCCCGTTTACTTGCAGACTGAACAAACCGCTTTGTTAAACTCGCCTTGGCTTGTGCATTCGCGCCCTCCTCACCACCAACAGCTCCTCTGAATCACACGAGCATGTCACGCCCCTCCGCGAATCAAGTCTTCCCGCCTCAACCGGTTTCGTTACCGCCGGGCTGGTGCTGATTCAAGAACCGCCACACTGTGTCCTCCCCAAAGCCTCCTTCGAATTGCCACATGAATGAGTCGCCTAGTAGCGATGGGTCCGAATCTGTCTGTGCTGGCGCGTTGTCGATCTGATCGACCGTGAGGTCCTTGTAGATGAGATCTGCCATCGGAAAATACGGCGCCATATTGGTGAAGCCATTTGCATCTTGTGGCACCTCCCATCCACTGGGCATCATCGACGGAATGCAGGCCGCCGAGTCCTCAGCAGTTGATGGGATGGCGGCGGTTGACGATACGGATTCAGCAGGCCCTTTGAAGCTTCCTTCTATCGACGCCATGCCGACCGAGCTTGTTGGTGTCGATCCAAATGTCTTGCTCGTCGATGTAGGCGTAGTAGTATTAGAGTTGTGTCGCAGGAGGTCAACAGGAGGGCTGACGGATGAGGACGGCGCGCAGTTTGCAAGGGCTTTGACGAGCCTAGCCACCACTGCTCGGAGTACTCCCAATGCTGACTTGGCGAGAGGATTCATATCCTTCATGGTCGCGAACCGCTCGACCGTCCAGTGACAATGCTGTATGGCCATTTCTCGAAACTCTGCATTCTCGTAAGGAAATAAGATGTAAATGGAGGCAAGCAACGTGACGGCATCGAAGCTACCGTAGAACAACTGCCAACTATAAAGGAGGAAAGGTGGAAAAGTTAGTTACCGCTTCTAAAAAATTAAATATTGCTGAAGATCCGGATGGAACATACTTCTTCCAAGATTTCGGTGGCAGCCCTTCAAACATGCGCTTCTGCATCTCTAGCATACCGAGACTGCCTTTAATCACCTCAAGTCGACTCTCTTCTCGGTGGAAAATGTAGGGTCGATGGAGCGCAACCAATGTGAAATGGAACATCTGTTCAGACAAACACCTTGCCTGATGAAGCCACTGCAGTTCGGGCAAGTGATCCCATTGCCTGTCTGGATTCTCTATCCGGAAGGCGGCTGGCACAGCATCATGTATATCCACGATGTTTTGTTGTATCTTGAGCACTTTTGACCAGTCCCTGGGGCATGGCCCTTCGGGTTCTAGGTCTAGAACGTCCCGCAGCGGCAGCATTGTTTTGTATAGGAGTATATTTCTCGTCAATGACGTCGGGGGATCAACGCCCTCTTCTCTGGGGATGACGGGAGTTTTGGACCGATCCGATGCCAGCGTGAATCGGGCGTCAATAGGCAGTGTGGGGAAGCCGTGTCTGTAATTCATTGAACCAGGACGGCCTAAGATGAGACACATGTGAATGTCCCTGGCAAGAATCATGAGTAATCTCAATCCACGTCTGTCGCGTATAATGCACTTACCATGTCCCGAGCATCATGTACAAATGTCTCCTTTTCTCAATTTGCCATTGATTTAACAATACACTCTCTACATCGTTCGATTTCGGCTTTGGGTCAAGTGCATCTCGGTGCATACCCAGCTCTTGTGCGTCTCTTATCGTTTTGCCAACTTGATGCCACTATATCCATGCAATGTCAGCCAGAATCGTCCTATAAAGCATATTTACATGACGACAGCAAAGCATCTACCTACCGATTCCGTAACATTGGCCGTATACTTGAGGAAGGATGCTCGAAGGAATCCAGTTTGAATCGACGTCGTACAAAGGGACTTTGTACCCAAAAGACTGAGAATAGACATGCTGGACTCGCTGTAGTCAATTGCCAGATCCTCAAACGTCATGTTTGCAGCGTACTTGAGCGACTCAAACGACTCATGGAGAGGTTTAGGAAGGACAAGCAGCGCCGTGGCAATGATCTGGAACAAGAGCGCCGGAAACACCTTCAAGTCCGGAGCCAAAGCTTCTGGGCCGCGCGAAGAAAGCAGCCTGAAGGGTATATTGGACCATTGTTCCAGGAGTTCGTTAAAGTTCTGAGGCTCGACAAGAAAATACTGCCAGTTGAGGTCGGCGAAGAAGATCTCGGTCAGTTGGTCAATGTACATCCTCGCGGGGAGCAGCCGGATAAGCCCCTTGTATTTTTCCCTGACCGCAAACGTATCCTGTTGCGATGCTTGCCCCGGCGCTGAGGCATTGGTCAGCGCATCCTCGCCATCTGCCGTGCTGGCCCTTTCAATCTTCTGGAGGAAGCAAAGCGTTGACGACCCCCCTGATTGCGCATAGCCCCAGGAGGAGGCTACGGATGACAGCGGTTCCGACTTTTGTTTTGTCGCGTCGTCATCGTTCTGCTCCGAGGAATATAGTCCGGCGTGCGCCTCATGTTCGCGGGCGGTGGGCGCGCCGGCCTCGTAAAAGCAGCTTGATTCCTTGTTTCTCGACCTGCAGTTCCCGCATGGCAGCTCCCGATCGCACTGTGACCAACACACATGGTCAGCAAGTTGCCCAATGTTACTCAGCCCAGCTCATCCCAGCTCAGCCTTGTCCAGATTCCCAACCTTTTGCTTCCTTCGATGACACTCGGTGCATGAAATGACAATTCGTCTCCGCTTCTTAGTCGGGCCCCGCTCGGCCCGACCATCGACTGCGACCTCGATGTCTGCCATTGTTTCGGTGGTTTTTTCTTCGTACCTTGGCGCTCGGTCGAGCTGGATGGGGCGGTCGAAAGGCGGAACAGTGACGACGCTCAGAGGAGCGACAAAAGGCGGACGGTATCGCGATTGCGTAAGATTTCAAATTCGACAAAGCTGCTGCAGGAAGATAGAGATTTAGTATGCAGGCAACTGGTGGGGCCCACGGCAGAGAGGTAGGAGAATCATGGGAACGGCCGTGCCAGACTCCGCGTTAAGTCCGGCGCGACGGCTCGTGCATCCCGAAAACACCAAGGCTGGTTTTTGGCGATGCATGTTGACGGAAAGACGTCATATGCATGTATGGCTCTTTCATTTTTACAATCACAAGTTGACCCACAGCTTCGTTTGTGGTAATCATCATTGCCTGAATCTTGTAATCAATAAGTAAATGCACCATGCAAGATAAGGTGTGCGACGGTATATGCTGAAAGGATGACGGGCGGTAGTCATACAGCCTGTGCCATAGTAGTTGCCACGTCTAACAAAATTCCATTTTGGATACTTTGTCAAATAGCAGCCCATTATGATAATAGCATCCTTGGGTAGGTATTTCGAACTGCATTTCTCTGTGTCACTTACTTCAAATTTTCCAATTTCCTTTTTCCAATTTAGTCAGTTTTCTACGACGCCGTAGTTCATCTCAAGAGGTTGCCTATGGTTGAGATATATCTTCATCATCTCTCAAAGTCTGGACGCCGGGCCGTTGACTCATAATTTCGAAAAATTAAATTGCTGTATCTAATTCATGAGGATTTAGAAGTAGTTATATATAATCTACAAACACGGGCATCGGCGGCATTATCAGACCGGCAAACAGCACGTCCTAATCCAGCCATAAGAAGCTTGCCTATCCTCCCTAGCCTAGATTGGGCATTCGGTCTGCCGCAGAGCATTTTCAATAGTTCCGTTTCTGCCCAGTTCACCGTGAGATAATAAACTCGCAGATGTTACGCCGGTTAAAATGCTAGATCGAGGCTTCACCGTGTCGAGTTAGCCGTTTCATGCATTCACACGCCCGCAAAGACAAAAGCGGTAATTTTACTAGTCCCCCTTATCGTACAGTATGTACGTACGTACGTAACTAAACCTAAGCAATTTATCATCACAGCTTCACATCTACGATGCTCAAGGTGCACACAAGATCGCTGTTTTCGTTGGAAGACTTTCTTCTTTTGATTCTCTTCTTCTTCTTTTTCAAACAGAAGGAATAAATCATTTTGATATTTGATCCTAAAAGATTCCCTACAAGCCCTAAGCGTTTGTTTCCCGTAAATCGCAAAGCGTACAAAATCCGAAAATCCAGATCCACCATGTAACGGACCAGTGAGCCCCAATGTGCAGTTCGCCTCCACCTTTGTGCATGCAATAACATCAACGTAAACTGGGTAGCGTCTTGGCTAGCAGACGGCCTCCCTAAACCAAAAGGAAAGAAAAAGGTGAAGAACATGAAAAAGAGTTCGCCTAAATACATTGCATTCTATGATGCGGGCATTGGATAGGAGCCTCTTCCAGCTCCGCTTCTTCTTTTTTCTTATCGCAGCAATCTCTCTGTGTAAGCTTTCCATGCCGCTGACCGGTAACGTTCTGCCTCCTCGACGGGATCAGATGCTTTCAGAATGCCTCTGCCCACAATGGCAATGTCGCTGCCGGCGATGCCAATAATCTTGTTTGGCGTGTTGTACTGCTGGCCTTGGCCATCTCCTCCCACCTTGCCGTTTGTCTGCTGATCTTCGTCTTCGGGAGGAAGCTGGCAGCCCGGGGTCATGTGGATGAAGTCGTCGTCTGCCTGTGTGTTCAGCGCCTCTTGTGAGATGAAGCCCATAACGAAGTCTTTGTGTTCCCGAGCTGCCTCGACGCAAGCTTGGGTGTAGTCCTTAGTCATAAAGTTGCCTTCGCTAGACATCTGGGCGAGGATGAGGAGACCACGGTTCAGCGGCGCTTCTTCAATTCCTGGAAATAATGACTCATCTCCCTCTGCGATTGTCTTTGCTAGTCGTGGCGAGGCGGCGGATTCGTACTGCTGAGTAACGGTAGTGATGGAAACGATGCTTCCCTTGCGGCCGTCGCCATTACGTCCGGCGTATATAGGCTTCTCCATCATGTTGGATCCATTGCCGTTGACTGTAACGGGCTCATTCTCGTTGGCATCTTCGGCATCGTCAAACTGGTCCATGGTAGGGGTTCCAACAGTGACGGATGTCTTGACCTCGCATGGATAACGCTCCAGCCATCGCCTGGCACCCTGCGCCAGAGAGGCCACAGACGCCTTGCCCGGTACCATGTTGACGTTGACGATGTGGGCCCAGTCGATGATGCGCGCCGAGCCGCCGGTATACTGCAGCTCAACGGTGTGGCCAATATCCCCGAACTTGCGGTCTTCGAAAATGAGGAAGCCGTGTTTCCGAGCTAGCGAGGCCAGCTTGGCACCAGTGCCAGTGTCCGGGTGGAAATCCCACCCAGAAACCATGTCGTAGTGTGTCTTGAGCACAACAATGGAGGGACCGATTTTGTCAGCAAGGTAAAGGAGCTCTCGCGCCGTGGGCACGTCGGCGCTCAAGCAGAGGTTGGATGCCTTAAGGTCCATGAGCCTGAGCAGATAGGAGGTTAGAGGATGGGTCGTCGCTTCGCTCCTCGCGGCGAAGGTCATCTTGAGGGTTGGGTGTGATGCCATGGCTGCGATTTTTGGGACTCTGTAGTGGTGGCGGATGAAGATTGATTGATGCTGGCGCAGAGCCTAAGGAGAGATTGACGTTGAGTTGCGCAGCGAGAGAATCAGAGAGTATTTGATTGATAGGACTGCTCTGAGGAAAATGCCGTTTAATGTCGGGGTTATCCCCTGCTGAAATTATAGGGAGGAGTCTGAGGAGAGCCAAGTATATAGCGGAACAGGAGATTCAATGCCGGCGGCGATACCCGATATTGCGATGTTGCAAAAGGCAGGCCGGCGACCACCGAAAAAAAAAAAAAAAACAAAGAGTCTGAACTTTGTGGAAGATGGCTGCAGATTCGGTGCACCCGAGAGGAGAAAGTTATAGACAGATAAGACAAAACAGGAACCGAGAAGCTGGCCTGGGAGGAACAGTTGTGAAGCCCACCGTCCAAAAAGGGAGCTCGGTCAGTCGAGGAGCCCTAAACACCGTATGAACAACAACAGATGGCAGTTGTGATGTGACAGGCACCACGAAGGAACTAGTCGGACCTTTACTGGACAAAGGTCAAAAGTAACAGAGAGACAGAGAGAGGGAGAGGGAGAGGGAGAGGGAGAGAGAAGAGAGAAGAGGATTCAAGAGCACCAGAGGATAAAAAGGAAAACGAAGAGGCACTGCGGCGAGCTTGGCGTGCGCCGTTCCGATTTCCGCTATAGCAGCAAACAGACAGTCTCGAACGGGATCCCACAAGGGCTTGGGGACCGTGCCTGAAGTGCCTGCAGCAGCAGGATCAACGAAGCCAGAATTGGGACAACTGGGTCTGTGTGCTGGGGTGGCTCGAGCAGGGGGTTTGGCGGACGGGACGAAGGCGAACGGGGGCCGTCGATGGGAGAGGAGAGGAGATTTTTGTGGTCTCTGGCCTGGGAGCGCAGCAGGAAGGGCTTTGCGCGACGCTGACCAGGGGCTGGCCCGGTGGATAGACGGATGGAGATGGAGATGGAGATGGAGTGAAGAGCGTCGAATGGGCTATTCGCAGGCTGGGTCCAAGCGCAGAAAGGCCCCGGTTGGGCTCTTGCTGTAAAGGAGTTGAGATGAGAGAAGCGCTGGAGTAGCTTGGATTTACAGTAAGTGTTCAATGCTGTTGACGATTCCTGAGTCAGGGCAATCCAAACCACTCCTGATAGTGCCAGAGTAGGTCTGTTTTCCTGATGCTCGCATGCTTTGATGCTGAAGCAAGCCTTGCCGATATTGGGCGGCAAAAACTTTTTCTCTCTTCACTTTCCTTTTTTTAGCCGCTCGTCGTTGTGTGCGGCCTGCGGAGTTCTCATGCTAGCAGCAGGTACTAGCATTGAGGTGCTAGCTAGAGGTAGCCAGCTGGAGTCGCGCGAGCAGACCTCAGTAGCTCCCCCAGTAGGCTCAGTTCCGTGGCAGTTGAGGCCCGCCGACGCTGCAAAAGGCAGCCCTAGCCTGGCGGTAACGGCTAGTTGGGACTCGCAGTTGGGGCTCCAGCAGGAACTAGTACTGGTACAAGTACTCCGTGCTTTAGCGGTATGGCTTTAGGAGATGGCGGGGCTTTTCTGCTTCCCATGCACGGAGCTTGGGGGGGTTATGCATGGTGATGGCGCCGGCGCCGCGGTCCACTGAAGCAGTGCTACTCTACTGTACTTGTACCTACAGCAGACTCTGGGCTGCCCGGGAACCGGCGAGTCCAGTCCAGTCCAGCGCTGCAGGCCAACATGCAGCATGTGAGGACCATTTCAGCTGTGCAGGACCTTTTCCTCTCAATTTGCTCGCGCCTGTTTTGCAACAACAAAGACACCCCCGTGCACGGTCATCATGCCTGGCAGAGAAGGACAATAAGCCAAGCTGGGCACACGCGACACTTTCCAGCCCGCCATCTGACAGCCAAGAGCTGGAGGCGGTACCGATTCCTCTCTTCCTGGCCCTCCTTCGGCACCACAGACCCGCTGGCGACGTGTAAGTCCCAAGCCCCAACATCTATCTGGACGTGGAACTAACAGGCGCCGTGTCCAACCGCTCGTGCTCCCTCTGGATAAGATGGATGGGGTCGATAATCTTGTGCGCCGTGGACCGATAGGCGGAGAGACGCTACGAGGCTGGGGACAGACCCTGGGCTTCAACAAGTTCCCAATCAACCTTTGTCTAGACCTGCTGGAACGATTTATCGGCAGCACCACTTACCGGAATATGTGAAAGTGGCCGGCCGGTGGCGCATCACTAGCATAGCATAGACAAGGTGGATGGAGGTTATTAACAAGCTAGCAGCATTTTGATCAAGTTTGTGCGGAGCTCTCCTAGTGCCACTGCGGTTCCATGGCGTTGGCAGCAGCCCTGCTACTTGCAGATGGCTGGCGATCCTCCTTCAGGCGTCGGCAGTAAGACAACTATTGGTACGCATGGGGTGCTCATACGACCTGGAGGACAATATTGCTGACCAGCTAATACCTAGGATTTGGGTAATATTGCCGGTTGTTCAGAACGAGTGCTACTACCAGTAGCAGTTACGATCGTGCCGACCCGACCTCTCTTCTCTTCGCCAAGGCCAAAGTGCGGTCCTATTATCCTCGACCTGCGTTTGCCTTGCATTGCCGTCGTCGCAATGCATGCTGCTGCAACTGGCAACATCCAAAGAAAGGCAGGTCTTAGTCTAAATGTGCTAATGCTCGAGCCTCCATCGCGTCTTGTCCCGTCCGAGTTAAATCTTTTGGGGGCCAGAGCGGGAACACAAAGCGTCAGCACTCCATCAAATGTCATTGCTGATGCGTTACTAGTAGTTCCTAGTACATGCATCCTCGTGCGAACTACCCAAATTGTTCATCCATCTCCAAGATATCATCCGATCAACCGCCTTCAAGAGAGGACACATACACAGAGGTAGGTCAAAGACCTCACCTCTTTACGATTTGTCCATACCCAGTACAGTACCATTTGTTACAGGCACTAGCACGACAACCTGCTCAAGCGAACAACGTCGGCTAACGCAGGAAAACTGGACTCGGGCCTGGCCGGGACAAGTCGGCTTTTCTTCCGCATCTCAACCATCACCAGGCCCCTGCCAGCCTCTGGGATAGTGCGCCCAAGAGCCCCAGAGACGATAAACGAAACCCAAGCGCCGTTGGTATTTTTTGGCCGCGAAACTTGCATTAGAGAGGTTGCGTTGCTTCATACTGTTGTGCATCTACGGACTTCTCCGTCTGTTGCGCACTGCAGCCGTAACACACGCCTGCCAAGGCTAACGCCACATCGCTGTCAACAGCAAAGGCAGCTTCCTGGCTATCTCCAGAGTGCTCAAGCATGTCTCCATACGCGATATACCCCGTCTCTCCCTCCTTTTGTGTCCGGCAGTTGAGGTCCCGGCGAGCCCTGTGGTAATTGCCTGACAGAAAGGAGAGGGACGGCATCTTCCCTGGCCGATCTGAACCTGGTAAGCTTCCACTCATACCCTTACTGTACAAGTGGTACTTGCCAGCAGTACCATCGGCAAATTAACAACCCAGCATTACGGAATACGGGATCATGAAGTACGAAACCAGGAGATAATATACAATGGTCCCATTTGCCAGGCTCTAGGTTCTACCTACCTGGTATTACCAACTCACAATCCTAGTCTTTCGCTACCGCCAACTTAGAAATCCCCGCTTTATTACGGAGAAGTAACAGCATACTGCTTGCTAATGCCTTCTTTCCCATTCAAATGCTACTAATAATATCACTCGATATGGCATGGGAGTATTGGTGGAAATATGTGGTAATACGAGGGTGAATTACACCAAGTATTCATATTAAAGACAGGCATTGCAGATCCATCCATTTGGCAAAACGAGTCATTCAAACGCATCCAACAGCGAATGCAAGCCGCTAACGCTTCCTTTACAAGCGTCCATCAGATGTCCCAACGGCTAGCAGAGCTGGGGATAGGCCTCACAGACACCTCCCGTATGGCCCTAAACAAGATCTTTCTCCGAGTTGAGCTTATGGTTCGCGCCAGCGGCACGCATGTACCGTGATCGACGGGCATCCCGAGATCTAGATGAGGAAGCTTTATGCTGATGAGACGCTTTTTTGTTTTGTGCCAATGAGAGGGGAGCAAAAAAGAAACAACCAGGTTAGACAAGTCTGACGGCAGCAAAAGCAAGATGACGAATGATACCACACGCAACCGGCCGTCTCCCCGCATGCCTGTTTCGTGTCTGTGGGAAGCAGGCCTCTCCGGAGGGTTGCATTGGGGGATTCCCTATCGTCGCATTTCAGTTTTCATCTGCTCCGTACTAATGCCGGGCCATGAATTGTTTCGGGTTCTGCGACTCGTCTCTCTTTGCTCTGTGTTTAATTCTTTCCTTTTTGGTGAAGGAGTTTCTTTTTAAACCCTCGTCCCCATAAAAGGACCGGGACCTTTTACTCCCCTTCTCCTCGTCTTGCATTTGAACTTCCAAGCATCAGGTAGGATTAAGAGAGCCACCACTGCCGGCAAGCATTCCCCGGAGCTTTGTAAAAAATGACACATCACTTTTTCAATTCCATTTCAATGGGAGATGAGGGGCCTTATGCTAGATGGGGATTTTTTGAGTTGAGACTGTATTACTAGGTATAACCTAGCATACTGTGGACTGTTTTTATTTCCCTTTTCCCTTTTCCCTCTTACTTTTTTCTGTTCCCTGCAAGCATGTAAGCTGCAAAGCCAGCGCATGCTAGCGAGTTTTATCAGGCCATTTCACGATTGATGCTTGAACTTCATGCTCGCTGATCGGTAGGTAGTAGTAGCTTGCGGACTTTGATTCAAATGCTTGATACAGAGCCGGCAAATAGCCTAAATGAGTAAAGTTTTACAGCAAAGTAAAACCT
>NW_020171404.1:0-10182 GCF_001481775.2 Trichoderma gamsii | reverse complement strand
TTGGGCATTATTCCGTTGACTTATCAATAGCAACGCCGGATTTTGAGCGTTACGCAAGCGAGGTGTTGTGAGTTGGTTGAGCTTCCCCAAATAACGACCTGCATGTGCATTTGACTCTCCAAATACCGACCTGCATATGCCTAAGCCCTATTTGGGTTCGGGTTTGGCAGTTCGCACGAGCCTTTGTCTTGATGTAGATGTAAACGCGTTGAGGATCGCTTGCTCGGTGTCTGTAACTCGTATCACAACTCATGCTGTTGTCGACATAGTATATGCTACGGTGTTCACTACAATGTTTAGTCCAAGTGTTATAGGCTGTCTATAACCAAGTGTATCTGTAGTTATAAGCTAGCGGCTGTACTTGGGAACTATTTCTGATATTGTGCCGACTGTCATGGGAATGGCGGCTTTGATCAGATAGTTATCAGTATAACAAGCGATGTTGCAAGGATTAAGTAGAGGGGCCAGGCGAGAAAACGCCCGTATAAAAACCTTGTCTAGTCATTGGTTTAATTGTAATTGGTTAGTACTTGGCAACTGTACTGGGGGCTGTTATTTAGGGTGATCCTATGAGTTGGAGTAGGTAAGTTGCCAAATACGGAGTATTCTCTTCAGCCACAAGACTGGACAAGACAGTCAATCACATATCGTCTATAACCATCTCTTTTTACTCTTCTTAAGAAATCTATTCAAACATAGTTTATGCCTTGGCTTGTTTCCGCTCCAGGGCCTTTTCCAACGACGCCACCCTCTCGTCAATCTTCTTGAATGACCAGCTCTCGAACGTGGGAGGGTAGAGGAAAGGGCGAAGATCAAATCTGTGATCATCTTGGGAGTAAGATTCAGCGTGATAAGCCGGTGTACCTACCGTGCTCTTATGGCGATTAATGGAGTAAAAAAAGAAGAATCTTTTTACTTTGTCGGCGATCTGGCGAGGGCTCAATTTGCCTTCGCCGCCCCATTCGTTGAGGAGTCTCAGGAACATGCCATATGGTCCGAGCTTGTTCTGCTTACGTAGTGACTGTGATGCAATATTAGCGCTAGTTGTTGCTAGTTTAGCTGCAGTTGATTTACTTACACCAAAGCGCGATAATTCGTCATAGGTCATGCCCATATCAGCTGCGATATTGTAAGTTTATGCCCTCTTTTCTAGACGTTGTCATTTTAACACTTACCTTCGTCACTTTGTACGTAGGTTTCGGTAATGGGCTCGAGTTCAGCCGTTGCTATTTTGGTCGTTAGTGAAATGGGAACGAGTTATAGTTTGTAGACTGTTTGACTCACGAATGGCGTGGATGAACTCGTCCAGAATAGGCATGTCAAAGCTTTTACTTGCCCAAGCAATGAAGCGTTTACTTTAGAAGTGCAGTGTCAGTAATTCTTCTACCAACACATGACATTTTGCGTGGAGAAGTTTCTCACAGGTCAGATTTGCTGATAGAGCCGATTGGATTAAGATCGGCGGAGCTGCAGTCGTACTTTGTGAGGTCTATTGACTTTTGTCAGCACATTTATAGATAGGGAGTTAGGACTCGCAACTACTTACATCCTCGCAGGCATTCATCAACATTGCTGGATCCAAGAACCAGTAGACCGCCTCCTCCCGGTCGTTGCCGGACGGTCGGCAGCATCTGCGCATAATAGTAGGCGATGACCATGCGAGAGCGACTTTGGATATTTTGTAAGGCCACTAAAATTGTTAGTAGTGCCGAAATAAACATAGGAGGAAGCACATACAGTTTTCAGCGACTGATCCTCCGTGAACTTTGAACTTGGGTTCAAATCCTGTGCCTTGCGTGAGCAAGTTCTTCGTGGCGTGGAAAGTGTCGTCAATGTTCATGTCTGTATGGTAGCTACCAATACGGCTGGCAAGATCCTTGGCACGTTGTCGAGTTTCTTTGCTGCTTTGAGCGGCCATTCCCATAAAGACGGTATGGAAGATCTGATTACAGAATTCCTCAGGCGTATCAGGCAATTTATCAGAGAACGCAGCGAGCCTTTTGACGTCTGCAATTACTTCTGGATTGCCATCCTTGACGGCTTGGACTACGAGTCGGCACATGCTAAACACGATGACAGCCGTCGCGCAGGAATCGATACCTCCTGATAGAGGAACCAGATAGCCTGCAGTTTTGCTTCGTCGTACTTTGTGTAATAGTTAGTAGAGAATAACATAGATAATAGATAGATGTATATAGAGCTTTGTCAGAAGACTTACAGTAATCCCAAAGCCAGCATGCTGGACCAAGAGCCTACGAAACATCAACGATTAGCAATAGTTCTTCTGGCTAGGCATTTGAGGCCCTCTTCGGATTGAAAACGCCATTTTGTAAAATTTTCGGACCAAAAAGATTAAAAAAAAAAAAAGACCTACAATTTCCTCCTCTGGAAGATGGTATCTTGGGAGCATTGTGGGAGTCGGGACTTCAAGAATTCTGAGGTTATCGTGAGAGAGCGTAAAGTCAACCTCTATTCTCTCGTACACTGGTGCTTGCACGGCTTGGAAATTGCGAGATGGGGCGAAGCGGTAGGCTCGCACTTCCTCGAGGTCGACTGTCGCAGTCACCACCTCAACATCTAGCAAGCTGAATTGCGCGCCCTGAGCCACAATGTCACCGTTGACTACAATCATTGAACAGCCATCGTAGAGGAGACGATCGCCATCACAGCCTGTAGATAGTCAGTAAGAGAACGGCCGCATAAGCGACTATAATCTCAGACACACCTGACTGGTTTGCGTAGAGGTAGATGCCACCGTTTTTCCGCGTAGCCTCTTGGATCAAAGAAATCCGCTCGTTGAGCTTTCGCAAGCTATGATGCGACCCAGAGCTGTTTGTAAATATTTCAACTCCGTTTAGACCCCTGGAAAAGAGTTAATAAGTAGATGGCTACTACACCTGCAGCGAAAGAGACAAACATGTTGATGTGTGGCGCCTGAGGGGTGAAGAGTTCTTCACAAGTTTCAGCGGCAAGAGTCGTGTCATTAAGAGATAAAATGACGTCGCCGATGGGGATCTGTCGTGTTCCTTGGTGTTGCTGGATTTGAGGCGGAAGGTTGTACTTTTCAACATATCTAGGCCGATTCCAGGGAGTAAAGAATCGGTTTTCCCTAAAGTTTCTGTGTAGAGAAAAAGTCAGCTATAACCATTATCGCATCACGATAATGTTATGTTTAAGGGAACCTGGTAAACCTCAACATATGTGTGGAGATGACTCATCCAGAGAACAACACTGCAACTCACCCATCGTTGGCTAGATATATCTTGGGGCGGAGGCACAGCAGCTTTCCATCAAGAATAATTGCGCGACAGTTATATCGACATCCGCGGTGCATGACCGGTAAACCTATATCAAGTAGAATGCCGTGGAGAGAAGTATCCGTCAGAATTTTTGATAGCATATCCATGGAATGATCATAAGTGTCGGATTCCAGAAAGTGGTCAAGACTGTTGCGCCATTAGTGACTGATCGACCAAATGAGAGCTATAATTTTTGACATCTTATCCCTATAGAGGACTTATTGAGGTAGTCTTAAAACTCACCATCCATAACCGCTTATTTCCAGCTCAGGACCAGTTCGCAATGTAGCTCCGGCTTCTTTGGCTTTGAGGATACTTGTGCGAATTCGAGCAAGGTTGCCCTCCCAGTCCAGTGCCCACTGGTTGAGAGAGCATGTTGCCAAAGTGATGAGCTGCGCCATTTTCAACAATCAAAGTAAAATACAGTGGCGTTGAAAATGTATCACGATGAGAGAAATTAGAAGAGCCTTGAATTGAAAGAAAGGCTATGTAGCTGAGGATACCCAGGCATTACTACAATAGGATAGGGAAAGAGGGGTGTATGGATCGGGGCATGAAACTTTTACACAGAACTTGCTTAAGTAAGATCCCGAACAACGCCGACGCTTTATACTTTCGTATACGAGTGATTCAACGGCCATCTATTACCCTAATGAAAGCCTCTCGCAAATCGGCGTAAAATAACGAATATAGGTAGGTTCTAGAATACGCCGCTGCTATTAGATTCGGGAGCCTATATCTCCAGTTTGCACCCACAGTTGCATTGCAGATTCTCCGGTTCCAAATCCGGAGCCTCGTAAGCGCGTGTAGTATCTACATTTAGCCGTCAAGTGCAACTCATGTATGATGCGATTATTACTATGACTATGTATAAGACCATAGATATGAAATAACCCAATTAAGCAATTATCGCATCGACTGATTAGCTAAAGCAATAGATTATATATTGCCGCGGAGTATCAGAATTGGACGGGTATTGATGCGGATTTACAGATACCAACCAAACCCGGGTCTGCCCGGACTTTCGGGTGACACCAGGCAGAGTTGAGGCCTTGCCCGGTGACGTCTACAGGGCTGAATGTCCGCGAATATATTGCCCACGGACCTGCGGCGCCATCCCGAGATTGCTGACCGGGGCTGTAAAATTGGCCTGCCTATCAAAACAGCTACGGCGGATGAAGCCAAGAGGTGACGATGCGCTGTTCAGGAGGCTGAGAAGGCGGAAAGGCAGCTTCAGCCACCAATAGTGGAGATGCCTCTGGCGAGTCTCTTTGCTCTACTCGTGCTCAGGCCTGAATAATAGGCACAGACTGCAGATGCCTTGCGTCGGCGATGCTGTGGCTGGACACAACCTCCAATCCTCTCTCAGAGAACGAGGCAACGGTCATGCGCGCTCAGCACCGGATCATTGATGCAAAGGTAGGTCGAAATGAGGCCTCGAGTTACGTATAGGTAGGCGCCTTGCAACATCAACGGCCTTTTACGCTACAGAACGATGGATGCTAAGCTTTATCGCGGAAATCTAAATCCGCGCGTACTATCTAACCCAAAGCGGCCTATCGCCCTGTGTATCCGGCAGCAGATTGCGCCAATCTGAAGCTCCGAGCACGACTCTGGCACCGCTCTGACAGCCACCACCTCAAATTGCGACACCGTGTCCGCCACTATGGTCTGCTAGTACAAGTAGCTCTTCTTTTCCAATTAAGCTCTCCTTAACTCGTCTGGACGTTTCCAACCGCTCCTTCGCCCAGGCATTTGTATATCTTCCATTCAACGGCACCCTTTTTCTCTCATCTTCTGCTTCTCCATCCTTTCTTCCCCGCTGTGATCCACCTCATCTGCAGCGTCGACCGGCGACCCCTCTCTCCTCGATACCGTTGTCATTTTTTTTTCGCCTCCAGTCTTAACCCAGGCCCTGCCCATATAAAGAAGTCGCCGACTCACGCTGCACCTTCGGCCCGCAATCACGCGAGCTTGCTGGCAGCGCGGTTTGCCCCTCCCACATTAGCGGCACGGATTTTGTGATAGAAACATTCAGACTCGATCATCATGTCGGCACCCAGGACTCGGAGAAGAGCTGCCCAGGAAAAGCTGGAGCAGGTCTCTGATGACGAACGCTCCCCGGCCGTCGTGGACGGCAATGGCTCGGCCCACGATGCGCCGGAAGCCTCGGATTCTGATTCTGGCAGCGACGAGAACATCTTTCTGTTCTGGCCCAACATCATAGGTACGCGGTGAAGCTGGACGGGCAAGATTCCATGGAAAAGACGGGAAACTCATCAACTGTCGCTAACGATACTGGTTGCTAGGCTACTGCCGAATCGTCCTTGCTATTGCCTCCCTCTACTACATGCCATTGCACCCTCGCACCTGTACGCTACTCTACAGCGTTTCGTGCTTGCTTGACGCTCTCGACGGATATGCTGCCCGAGCCTTCAACCAGTCGACTCGCTTTGGCGCTGTCCTGGATATGGTCACGGATCGCTGCACCACCTCGTGCTTGCTTGTCTTCTTGTCCTCGGCCTTCCCGCGATGGGCCATCGTCTTCCAGAGCTTGATTGCGCTCGACTTCTCCAGCCACTACATGCACATGTACGCTACCTTGGTTGTTGGCGGTTCCGACTCTAGCCACAAGAACATCGACAAGAGCCAGAGCTGGCTTCTGAACCTATACTATACCAACAGGGTTCGTATTGACACAGACTAACCCCCGCCCATCAAAGGTTATGAAGCTGACCCAATACCGTTCCAGACCGTCCTGTTCGTTTTCTGCCTCTTCAATGAAGTCTTCTTCATTGCGCTCTATCTCCTGTCCTTCTCCTCGCCGCTCCTCTCGCCCCACCTTATCAAGAGCGTGGAGGAGACCAGCGGTGGTCTGATCCAGCCAGGCGTGCCCGTCAACACATCCCTGCTCCGACAACTGTTCCCCGACCCCTTCAGCGCCGCTGCCCTCGAGATTGCCCGAGCCAACAAGATGGATTCCACCCTCCCTTGGGTCATCACCGGCATTAGCTTTCCTATCATGCTGGCCAAGCAGATCATCAACGTGGTGCAGCTGGTCAAGGCAAGCAGGTGGCTTGCTGAGGTGGATATCAAGTCACGGAAAGCCAAGGGCCTGGGCAAGAAGGCGAGAACGGCCTAATCGAGCCGAATTGAAGAATAACCCGTCAAATGTCGTCGCGATAACGACACACAGTGGCAAATTGTTGCTTTACAAAATGCTTTGATTTGGCGACTGTTGACCATCTAGGACTTGGATTGGGCGGAGCAACCCAATTCAGTCCTTTTGTATCGCAACTTTGGTGTTGTTTTGGTGAAAATTTACGCACTGCTAGCCTTCGTGATGCCTCTCTTTCAGCTTTCACGGCAAGCAGCTGTTAATATTGCATGGCTTGGCGCAACTGGGGCTTGACAAATAGGGGTGGCGGTCGTGACACTTGTCTCATTCCACATCGTACCTATGAACGGATGGGCTGGAGGGAATAAAATTACGTTAAAACCATAAAATCTGGAGAAATACTGGGAACAAAGAGCTATGCAATTTTCCTCTTCAGCCTGGCTTTGCGGCCTTGCGGGATGCTATTGTTCATCTATATTCTGGTTTGTTTGCTGGCAGAACATGATCAAGTCTTGTATTGCCTGCCTTTTCTGTCTTTTTTTCTTTTTTCTTAATTTCCCCTGTTTTACTGCTGTACATACATATCTTTATTGTTCTTTCATTATGATTTCTTAATATTAGTAGATTATTAGTATAAAACCGATTCGTTGAATACAAACGAGACTATTGAGTCACATGGGGTTTACAGGTTTCTCACGATGACAGTTGATAGCAAAGGATTTGTTTAATTTCGGGGGTATCTCAACAAATTTCTTTTTTTACGTTTAATTATTCATAAATTTATATATATATGACAAGATAATACAAACTTCATGTTTCCCTTTTGTCTATACACATCAATTTTCACCTTCTCGAAGAAGAACCCTCGCCGATAGCGGCATGGCTCGATGAAACTTCGTCCTTGAATGCACCGCCAGCGACCCCACTGGTTGTCTGAGGAGCGTCGGACTTTTCCATGATATGAGAGACTTCGAGTGGTACAATCTCCATGGGTGTAGAGAGGCCGTACCAAGCGACGACAATAACACCGAGGATGCCGGTGATGCAGCTGAATACGAGGGCGACGATGCCGCGGGGAGTGAAACTGTCAAGTCTTTGCGTTAGTAAGTCGTCGACAGCCAAAAGGGCTTTACTGAAGAAGAGGGAGGTTGGGGGGTTCTTACCCGCCAGGGATTGTGCCCGGAGGTTTATTCTGCCCGGAGAGGTCCAAGTAGTCGACAGTGTTGCCTGCGGCATTGCCCTTTGTGAGGGTGTTGGAAGCAGCGCAGACGGAGAGGTGGTCGTCGGGAAGGGTCAGTTGCTTCTGGATGTCGAGAGGGGCTTCGACAAAGGTGGCGAGAAGGCCAGAGGCGACGTGCCACTCAAGATGACAGTGGAAAAGCCAAATGCCTAGAGGGAAAACGATGGACTTAGTATTTACGCTCGATAGCCAAAGGGGCAAAAAAAGAGAAATATTATCAACATTGGAGAAGAGGGAAGACATACCAGGATTATCAGCCTTGAAACGCATGACGATGTTGCCATTCGGCCACATGACGAGTGTGTCTCTCCGCATAGGCACGCTTATAAAATCGCTCTCGGAGAGATTCTCATCTGCGAACGTACCGGCTTCTTCCTCGGAGCGGTGAATGGCCTGAAACGCGTGGCCATGCAGATGGACAGGATGACGGCCAGAGTCGAGGTTGTTGACGACAATTTGGACGATTTCGTCCTTTTGCAGGACAAAAGAGCGGGTGAACTCTCCGTAGACGGCGGGATTGTTTGCGAGATCGCCCGTGGAGAGGGCCGTGTAGAGAGTGGGCACCTTGGGCTGAGTGTAGGTGATGTTGTCGAAGAAGGCATAGTTCTTTCCGTCGCGGAGGTTGTCCATGATGATGTCGAGCTGCACGACTTGGTCTGGCTCGGGTAGCAGCTTCATCTTGTCGTACGGCACTAGGTCCATGTCGTCAAAGGGGTTGAGTTCGTCGATGATGGCGGCTTCGGGGAAGTTAGCATTGGAGTCATATGTCAGCCATCCAGTGACGTTGTAGTTGAGATCCTCCGGCAAAGCATCAAACAGAGTCTGTATGAGAGCTTAGTATCGTTATAAAGTGATGATATTTGCAAACAGTTTTCTTACAGTGTCCATGCTAGAGATGATGGGAAAGTTGGCAGAGGTATCGTTCTTAGTTGTAAGGAGGAAGCTAACTCGCTGAGCAGCAGCGATATATACCATCTCAGCTTCAGCGGCCTCGGTGTAAATGCCATCAACTTCAATGATGCGCATCGTGTGTCCTTCTATCCAGACGTACTGTCCCGCAAAGGCGCCAATGTTGAGAACGCGGAACATGTAAGTCTTGTTAGGCTCCACGGAAATGGTCAAATTCTGAGTTTCATTCATGAGCACGGCCTTGGGCACCGGCTCAGCACCCGTTGGGTTGTTCTTTGTCAGGAAGGTTGGGAGAAGAGTGGCCATTTGATCATGGTACCAGTCTGAGAGAGTTAGAATAAGTTCATGATCAACCTCCTTTTGGTAAGGAAATTTAGGGTCATGAACAATGAGAGGACCGCGGAGACCATCGGGATACTGGGCATTGTGATGAGAGTGGTACCAATATGTGCCCGGCTGATTGATCTGTAGCGAATTGGTTAAGATGCTGCTTTTTGATAGAGAGAGTAGAAGGAGAAGAGATTTACCGTGAAGTTGTACGTGAAAGAAAATCCCGGAGGAATCTGGCATTGTGACACGCCCACAGGGCCATCCATGTGCGTCGAGCCATTCTGGTAAATGCCGTGAAAATGCAATGAAGTAGATTGGTTACCAAGCTGGTTGTTGACGTGAATGACGATGCGATCGCCGACATTGGCCTCGATCCGAGGAATGGGCCATTGGTTGTTGATGCCAATGACGGGACGCGAGAACGCTCCGTCTGGATTGGCCGTGACCCAAGTAATGTTGAAGTCGTAATTGACAGTAGCCGCGCTGGCAAGGCCCAGGGAGGCAGCGAGTAAGGCTGCTGCCCTTGTGAGAGTATTCATCTTGTGCTCTCTGCGTGGAAGATCTTTGGCAAGTCTCTCTCACACTCTCGTTACTAAGACTGAGCTGACGATTAAGAAGGGATGATGAGATGGAAGGAGAAGGAAGAGAATCAAGACGGGACGGGAAAGAATCGGCATTCGCCTACGGCAGCGGCAGCGTTGCGATTCTAGACCCTTGCTGAAAGGCTGTAAATGGCGAGAGAAATGTTGAGGTCCTTCCGATTATCGCATCAGAGATTGATAACGCAGCTGTGGGTAGACCCGGCGGAAAAATGCTTCAAGGACGCTACCCATGCAGCCGGACCGCCGCCACGAGTTCTTGGCCAACGTGATTCCAGTCTACTAAGACACAGGATGGGAAAAACAAGGGTCCAGTCACACCACAGAACTATTTTCTTAAGACAAACGACCCACGCCGAATGTTTCGTTTCGTTTCATTCAGCCAACGGCGCATGGATCGGGCTCTGCAGTTCCTCCGGCTGAGGGGCATTGGGGGGCAGCACAGCAGGGATGCGACATGCATAGAAATAAGCTACGAGGCTAGATCACTAAAAAAATTGGGAGACATTATCCAGCACCCCAATTCTGTTATCCAACCCTCCAGCTTAGGCGTGGGCTGCTGCTACTACTGCTACTACTGCTACTACTGCTACTACTGCTACTACTGCTACTACTGCTACTACTGCTACTACTGCTACTACTGCTACTACTGCTACTACTGCTACTACTGCTACTACTGCTACTACT
>NW_020171403.1:33945-128829 GCF_001481775.2 Trichoderma gamsii | reverse complement strand
TTTATTATATCCTTAATTATATAAGAGTATAGTTTTTCTATATTTAAGGTTCTTTAAATTATATAGGTAGTATAAGAGTTTATTTTTAAAGTCCTTTAATTTCTCTTTATATTTTATAAAAGGGTATATATTTAAAAGGGTATTAATCTACTGTTAATATTTTTTATTTATTTTTTAAAAGCTATATTTATAAATTCTTTTACTTTTATTATAGGTAATTTTATCTTTACTAAATTCTCTATTTAAGAGTTCCTATTCCTCTTTATCCTTTAATTTATTATTTTTATATATATAATTAATATTCTATAAGCTATAAGATAAGTATTTATAAAGTGTATAAGTAAAATAGGGTTCTATTAAGCTATAGTCTTTACATTTTAGTTTTTTATAAAAGTTAAGGGTATTAATTATTATAGTCTTATAAGATTTTCTAACTTATAGTTTCTTTAAATAGTATCTTAATCCTTTTTTACTGCTTTAGTGTATAAAATATAAATTATTATAGTAAGCTATTTAGCTAAGATAGTTATATAATACTTTTATAATTGCATTTATTTAAACCTTATCCTTAGTAGTCTTAGAGTTCCTTTTATTTTTCTTAATATAGCAATAGGCTTTATTATAGCCCTTTTTACTATAAAATCCACAGGTTATTTTAAAATAGTAATTTACTTCCTTATAGCCTTTCTTACCATAAGTGTTATAGGTTCCTAGAAACTTCTTATAGTTAATAGCGTTAATATCTATTCTTCTAGGTTAAGTATTATTATCTTTTATAATATAATTAAATTATTTCTTACCTTAGTTAGCCTAAGGCTGGAATTTTAATTAAGTTTTAAATTTCTCTGCCTTATATTCTTACTTTTACTTATATTAGCGGTTATTAATTTTAATAGCTTCTTTAATAAATTTAGCAAAGCTTATTTTATCTTAGTTAAGTTTATAAAGTTTATCCTTAACTTTTAGTTTAATACTTATATAGTAGCATTCTTTCTTAAATTCTTTAATTTAATTAACTTTTTAAAGGAGTTAAATAAAAGTAGCTATATATTTAAATAAGGGTCCTTTTAAGATTAAAGATTAAAGCTATTTTTTTACTTTTTATTATTTATTAATAGTTTTAAAGGCCTTAATAAGTTTATTCTTAAAGTTTTAATATTTCTTAAAAATGTATTAGATTTCTTCCTTTAATTCTATTTAATTTAATTTAGCATTTTAATTCTTTATATAAGGTCTAAACTATTCCTTAGCTGCCCTTATAAAATAGCTTCCTATAAAATAAACCTTATCCTTATTATTTAATAAAGTAATATTAAAGTAATTAAAATAGGTTTTTACTTTATTAAAGTATTTCTTTTTATTAATATAGTTACTATTATAGTTATTTAATCTCTTAGGTTAAATAATTTCTCCTTTTTCCTTAGTGCGATAGGTGTTTAGTTATTTTTATTATTCTATAATAGTTTATTCTAGGGTCTTAATGTAAGCAAGAAGTACATTAATTACCCTTTACTTAGGGGTAAGCTAAGGCAGCACTTACTGCTATTTAATAAGAATATCTTACATTAGATTAGGATTCTATTTATTAATAGCTATTATTTTAATATTATATATAAGTCTTATAACTATTTAAATAAGAGTTATTAATATATAATAAACTATATACTAATTAATTAATAATATAAGGGATTCCTAAGGGATAAATGTCACGACCCAACACTTATGGTTGTCACAACGGGCCTACAGGGTAGGACGGAACGGATTAACTATAATCCGTTGACCAATCAAAAGCCCACGCTCACTAAACAAGGAAAGCCAGGAAAGCTAGCTTTCCTTAACACCAAGGAAAGCTAGGAAAGACAGCTTTCCACTATAATCTAGAAACCTTAACTGGATATATAAGTTCACTTTACCACGCTTATTTAAATAACTTAGATAGCCAGTTATTAACACAGAATTAAAATTACAACACACTCTGCACTGCCTACTATTTAGTGACATTTGTTATTACTATTTACATTGCCTGAAGATCTCCTAATTGCTCCGCCAACATAAACCTAGAACAGAACTCTAGGTTTATCCCTTAGGAAGCCCTTGTATTACTAACTATTTAGTGTACAGTTCGTTACACGTTAATAACTCTTATTTAGACGGTTACTAGACCTATGGGTAATAATAAAAATAAGTTAAGAAAACTTCCAAGACCCAGTTAAGCAAATGGACTATAAAACATAAGATCTAAACCTTAAAGAACTTTAACTGCTAGCTAACGGGGCGGAAGCTACTGCATGACTTATAGCTATAGAAGAATTAGTATAATAACTTTAGCGCACTCTTGCCGCCTAAAACAGGGAGCTAGGTAACCTGCAGTAACAACAGGGAGTACACCAAGCCACTATTACTCAACAAAACTAAACCATTAATAACCTACAGCAGCAACTGCATAATCCACCAGCGGTTACGCCCACTGTGGCTCCAGCTGTGGCACCTGCTGTAGCCCCCGCCGTGGCACCAATGGTACCTGCTCCAGCAGACAACACTAAACCAGAACTAGGAAGAACTCTAAAACCTAAACAACCAACCAAATTCAACAGAGACACCACCAAACTTCGCAAATTCCAATATAACCTATAAACCTACTTCAAGTACTATTTTTCAAACACCTTCTTAGCAGATAAGTATAAAACTCGCATCTGTTTCACAGGAACCTAAATGGAAGGTGCTACCGCTAATTAGTTCAGCTTAATCCTCAAGGACAGACAAAAACCTCTTAACCAGCAAACATAACTCACCAAGGATATATTCAAAAGCTACAAAGAATTTAAAAACTAATTAGAAAAATCCTTTGGAATTACTAATAAAGCTCAAGAAGCCAAAAAAAAGCTTAGGGACCTCAGACAGAAGGGCCCGTGCTACAAACACACTTCAACGTTCATCCAACTACTCACTAAAGTTAATTAGACTGAAGAATCAAAGAAGGAAATGTACTACTACAGTCTAAAGCCAGAAGTCAAGGATAAAATTTACAAGACCGACCGACAGGCCGTCAGTTTTACTAACCTCACTTAGGAAGCAATTAAAATTAATAACCGACAGTGGGAAAGAAAATAAGAAAGAAAGGCAGAAAAGACTGGAAACCCAGTTAAACACCACCCTTAAGCCAACCAAGGAAAGAAACGAGACGACTACGTTGCAAAAGATAACAGTACCCGACCTAGAAAAATGAATATCGATAACGTTACCAGGAAGAAGTTCCTCGGAACCTACAACGCCTATGGCAAAAAAGGCTATAAGGAAGCAGACTGCCGCTCCAAGATAACTTACGGATTCTGTGGCAAGAAGGGCCACGACGAAGCCCACTGCTACACTAAGAAAAACACAAAGAAATCCAAGACCACTAAAGATAAGATCCAGATAGACACAATCACAGAAGTACCTTATAATCACCTTAGCTAGACAGCTTGCTATAATAATTCATGTCTTATACACAAAAACAGCAAGGAGGGATCCGGATACTACCCTAAGAAACCACGAAACAGGAAATCTCGTAAGACCGTTAAGATTAACACCCTCAATTTTTATAAGCAGCCTTACCCAAGGGATTTCAACTGCAACAGTTGCGAGAATTACAATACCAACGAATCGGACTATAAGCCCCTTATAACTAAAAATAGCACCAGAAGGGATATATCCCAATGTAATAACTGCAGCTCTACGGAACCTTGCTCCGTTCACGCACTCTACAAATGCTCATTTTGCGGCTCATAGAACATTAATTACACGTGCGAGGACAATGAATCGGAGGACTCTGAGGACAAAACCCCAGTTACCTTTGAAGATATATACGACAGCAACGATCCCGACGGCGATAAATGTCACTAATGCGGCGCGCTAGAACCCCGATATAATATAACATGCCCAAAATACACAGGAAAGTATAAATGCCCTCTATGCGAATCCAGAAATAAAAACCACAAATGCCCAGGATATCAAAGAAGCCTATACTATAACAGCATAGACATACTACATATCTGCAACATTAAGGCACAAGGAAAAAATATATATAAATGCGAGATTTATAAATCCACAGATTTGGATTATAACTGCGACAGATGCTGCACCTGCGGATCCTATAACCCTAAACATAACTGCATATATATTCTAGGGGAATAAGCAGAAGAATAAGAAAGACAAGAGGAAAGACAACAATACCTTAACAAAAACCCACCTCGCAGGATGACCCTAGAAGAGGCTCAGGAATAAATCAGGCTCACTAAAATCAACCTTAAGGATACATACAACCAAGTTCCTATTCAAAGCCTCCTTAACGCCCTAGACAAAGACTGTGAAACACACAATTGGAAACAGTGCGATAACATATACTGCTAAATACATATCTTTAACAAACTAGAAGACTGGCACAAATATCAACTAAAACAAGTTAAGTATAAAGAATGCACAATAAACCATTTCCTAGACTGCATAATTACATACTGCAGCATACACGGAGAAGAGAAAAGCTAATTTTATTAGATTACCCAAAAGCTAGCATAAAAAGGCTACGACTTTGAGAACCATTTAAACTAAAGTCAGGGGAACAAAGCTCTAATTAAGAAATATTACCGTTTAATTAAGGATTAAAACGAAGAATTGAAATGCCAATAGTGTGCGAAATACCAAAGCGCCACATAGGACCAAACCCATTTAGACAGCATCCAAATTAACTCAATCGGAAGCAGCAATAAGAAACTACAAATTAAAGGATACATTAATTAATCCCTAGTTATAACATACATAGACAGTAGTGCAGATCGCAACCTTATTACTCCCAAAATAGTAAACCTACTCGGATTACCATACGCTAAGAAAAAACAACCTACATATATGTCTAGTGTCGCCACACCTAATGCCGAGATAATAATTAATTATAAGACTAATTATCTCCCAATCACAATTGCTGGTTATACTAAGACTATTAAATTTAACATTATGCCTCTCAGTAACTGCGACATTTTGCTTAGATACCCCTGGTTGAAACAAGGCAACCCACTAATTAACTAAAGAACTAAAGAAATACTCTGGGAAATAGATGTTACCCCGGAGCTATGACTAAGCTATAGAGAGGGCAAGGAAGGCGAAGACGCGCCTATAGACCTAAAAATAAAATCTCATGCGCAATAAAATAAAGAAAAAACAGAAAAAATAAGAATAGAACCTAGAAGAAAGGTCAGATTCAATATAGAAAAATCACCAGTACCACCTCAATATAACCACTGAAGAGTTAAGGGAGAACAAGTACGTATCGACTGAATTATTAAACGAACGAAAAAAGAATTACAAGCTCTAGACAAAGCCTTACTAAAAGTAAAAGAAAAAGATAAACTAGGAGAATTAGAAGAAACTCTCCTAAAAGCACCTTAACAATACAGAAGGAAATATAGAAAATTATTTAGCCTAACATTGGAAACAGTACAACCGCTTTACTTACAATGGGATCATTGCATAGATCTTATGGACGGAAAAATAATGAAGTCCTTTCTAATCTACAATCTTAGCGAAATGGAACTTAAAACACTTTAAGAATGGATATAAGAACAGTTAGAAAAAGGACACATTAGGCCATCCACATTACCAGCTGGATACCCTGTTATGTTTGTACCAAAGAAAAATGGGAAACTCAGACTAGTCATTGACTATAGACAGCTAAACGAAATCACAATTAAGGATTGAACCCCATTGCCGCTCATCACGGAAATTCAAGACCGCCTAACCGGTGTAAATTAGTTCACTGCCTTGGACCTTAAGGGAGCGTATAACCTAATTCGCATCCGCGAAGGGGACAAATGGAAAACAGCGTTTAGAACACGCTACAGACTATTCGAATGCTTGGTCATGCCATTTGGGCTTACTAACGCACCCGCAACATTCTAACGAATGATTAATTATGTACTATGAGTATATATTGACGACTTTGTGATTGTATACCTAGATGACATCCTTATTTTCTTGAAAACCCTTGAAGAACACAAAGAACACATCCATAAGGTACTACAAACACTATAAGACGCTAATCTCCTAGTGGAACTAGAAAAATGTCATTTCCACGTTTAAGAAGTTAAATTCCTAGGACACTTAATTTCACTAGGATAAGTCCAAATGGACCTAGATAAGCTTAAGGTAATCCAAGACTAGGAATTTCCAGAAATAAGAAAAGGAATGTAAAGCTTCTTAGGCTTAGCGAACTACTATTAAAGATTCATTAGAAATTATAGTAAGATCGCTAAGCCACTTACTAATGCTACTTGACTTAAAGAAGATAAAAAGGGCAAGAAGAAACTAAAAGATAGGAAACTCGCGTATAAGCCAGAAATAAAAGAAGCGTTTAAACAACTTAAAAACGCTCTCCTTAGCGAACCTATGCTTATTATATACAATCCTAATAAACCATTGGAAATTAAAACAGACTCATTAGACTTCGCCATTGGAGGAGTACTAATACAGAAAGATAAAAATAGGAAAAATCATCTAGTAGTATTCTTCTCGCGAAAACTATATAGGCCAGAATTACAATATCCCATCTACAATAAAGAGTTTATAGTAATTCTCGAAGCATTTAAGGAATAGAGACACTACTGTTTGGGAAGTAAGTATAAGGTTAAGGTCTATACTGACTACCGCAATATTGTGTACTTCACTAAGACTTAGAAACTCTCTGCGCGACAAACACAATATTTTAAGACACTCTTAGACTTTGACTATGAACTCATCCATTGTAACAGCACTGCTAATGGATAAGCAGACACACTAAGTAAAAAAGAAAAACACTTTAAAGAAATTCTAGAATTTAAAGCCCAGATTCTAAGGAAGAATCATCAAGGAAACTATAAATAAATATAAGTTAACACCCTATTCGTTGTAGAAGAACATAACCCTATCCTTAACAAAATAAGGGAATGTGTAGCCAACATGGAACCAGAAGAACTCCTAGAAGAAGCAACTATTAAGGAAGGCTTGCCAAAATGGGAAGGAAAAATCTGGGTACTACCGGAACTACAATTAAAAGCAATCTAAGACTTACATCGCAGCATAATTGCAGTAGCACACCGTGGTGTCCGAACTACCTAAAACCATACTATACGCTACTACAAATTTCCAGGAATAAAGAATAAAATTTCAGAAGTCATTAAGAAATGCAATATATGCAAGAAGATAAAAGACAAAAGGCATTGGCTATATGGAATATTATAACTAACCCCAGTTCCGGAAAGAAATTAAAACACAGTTACATTTAACCACATTACCGACTTGCCTAAGTCAAAAGATCCACTAACTGGAAAACAATTTGACAGTATTTTCGTAGTTATGGATAAACTCTTAAAGTAAGCATACTTCTTACTATATAAGAAATTGCACACAGCAGAAAATTTAGCGCATTTTTATATAAGATATATATTTACTAAACACAGAATGCCAAAAGAAATTATATCAAACAGAGGAAGTACCTTTACATCCAAATTCTAGTAAGAACTAATAGCTAAACTCAGAACTCACCACAAGCTAAGCACTGCGTTCCATTCACAAACGGACAGACAGATAAAACGGATAAATTAAGTTATTAAAGCATACTTATAATACTACATTAACCTCCAGTAAGATAACTGGGTTGAAATGCTACTGATTGCACAAATGCAATACAACAGCTCCACCACGGAAACTACGGGAGTTACACCGTTCTACACCAACTACGGATTCACACCGGAAGCCTACAGACCACCTCGCGATAGCCCAAATGCGGATAATGTATGCATCCTTGCAGAAGATATGATCTAATTACAGGAAGAACTTAAAGTTTAACTCAAATTCTTTAGGCAGCGCATAAAGGAATACGCTAACTGAATAAGGATTAAGGGACTAACCCTTCAGGAGGGAGACATAGTCTACTTACTACGACATTCACGCAATAAAAAATTGCTAAACATTAGAATAAATAGGCTAAGTGATAAATTGGATTTTAGAAAACTTAGACTATTTAAAATTTTAAAGAAAATTGGCGAAGTTAACTATGAATTAGACTTACCTGAAAACATAAGATTAAAAACAGCTGTTTTCTATGTATCACTACTTAAGAAAGCACTAGTGGACGAGGAAATAGGTAAATTAATTATAGATAAAATTATTGTCTAAGACATTGAAGAAGAATATAAAATTAAAAAACTACTTTGTATGTAAATAAATGAAGAAATAGGAGAATGAGAATACCTCGTTAAATGGAAAGGATATAATTTTAATAAAGACTCTTGGGTTCCAGAAAAAGAACTTAAGAGGAGCGCCCAGACAATCCTGCGGGAATTTCATCAGTCTCTAGGGGTGGAAATAACAACGGGTCCAGTTCAAAGGCAGACTAATTAACAGCGTTAACGGACTGGGACGGGCCAATAGTAGAATTAAGCGCCAATAGGGCAACCTAATGAGCGGCCTCCGCTTCGCGTTCCTCGCGCTTAACCCATTCCAATTCCTCTAAATTATCCAGCCCCCGCGCAATCGCATGTTCTATCCTCCTTAACCACTCTCGTTTCTAGGTATAAAGACATTTAACCTTCGCACTAAGCTCTAACCAAGCCTCTTTAGCTTCCTCGAGCTCCTTATTTAGTTTTAAATAATAAGACGCGACTTTTCGCATTTGTTAAGGGGTAAGACCAAAAGCCTCACAATAAGATTTCTAATTCTTCACATAAGATAAACAATAACGGGAATCCTCTTCTAAAGCAACGCATTTATAACCTTGAGACTCACAGTAGGTGCACGACTTTATAATAAGAACGGAATTCTCTAGTATAGTGTTAGCAAGACCTTCACGCTCCTCTTTCTTTCGCGTGGAAGTATTATTATTATCTCACTTACGTTTAACCATAATGAAAACAAAGGAAGAAAACTAAGGAAGGAATAACTCACCTAGGAAGGAAAACAGGTGGGGATACTTATATAATGACGTGACCAGGTCTTAAGGACAAGACCAATAAGGAGGGAGTATTATATTACGACCTAACACTTATAGTTGTCACAATGGGCCTACAGGGTAGGACGGAACGGATTAACTATAATCCGTTAACCAATTAAAAGCCCACGCTCACTAAACAAGGAAAGCTAGGAAAGCTAGCTTTCCTTAACACCAAGGAAAGCTAGGAAAGACAGCTTTCCACTATAATCCAGAAACCTCAACTGGATATATAAGTTTACTTCACCACGCTCATTTAAATAACTTAGATAGCCAGTTATTAACACAGAATTAAAATTGCAACACGCTCTGCACTGCCTATTATCTGGTGATATTTATTATTACTGTTTACATTGCCCGAAGATCTCCTAATCGCTCCGCTAACATAAACCCAGAACGGAACTCTAGGTTTGTCCCTTGGGAAGCCCTTGTATTACTAACTATCTAGTGTATAGTTCGTTACAATAAACTTAAAGTTTAATTTTAGGTTTATATTAGCGGAGTAATTAAGAGATCTTTATATAATATAAATAGTAATAATAAATATTATTAAATAATAAGCAATACAGAGTGTATTATAATTTTAATTTTATATTAATAACTAACTATTTAAGTTATTTAAATAAGTATAAAGAAGTAAACTTATATATTTAATTAATTAAATAAGATTATTAATAAAATTTAATAATTTATTATAGATTATCTTAAGATTTTAATAATCTATTCCTGGCTTATTGGATTATTAAAATGATTTAATGATCCGTCTGTGATTAGTAGGTCAGTCCTACGTTAATCCGGTTCTGCCTACCCGGTAGGCCTGTTGGTGCGACCATAAGAGATGGGTCGTGATAAGAATCCACTTAAAGAATAAAGAGTAAGGGCTATTCCTATGCTTTTAGTCTTTAAATAAGTTTATTATATATAATAATATTAAAGGCCCCTGCTATATTAAGGGTAAGTAAGGAGGTAACTAGGCCTTTAGCTAAGGCTATTTTAATATTATAGACTAAGCATGTAACTAAGTCTAAGGCCGCCTGCTTAAAGAGCGCTTTAAAGTATTAATTTAGTAATTTCTTATATTTAAGTGCTAGTAAAAAAATCCTTTTAGCAAGGAGTTTTTCTAGTCCTTTACCTATATATAATAGGAGTAAGATTAATTTATACCCCTTATAGGTAATATAGGCCTTCTTTAGTTTTCTTAGTTTAAGGATAATAGTAACTTTAGCGCTTTTAAAGGAGAGGGGATAGTAGCTAATTTTAAGGCACCCTTAAAAAAGGTTAGTAATATAGCTACTAACCGCGGGCTAGGCTAGCTATAAGAGCGCTATTAAAATCCCATCCGCCTTAGGGGCAGTATTACTTAACCCTATAGTAGCCTTTCTAGCCTTCTTTTCTAAGACTTTTATATTTTATTTAATTTTCTCATTAAGGGGGAGGTCTCCTTCCTAAGGGTCTAAGATATCCTCCTTTATAGTTTTTCTCTTAAGCAGCTTATCCCTAAGGAAAGTTACCCTTTCTATAAGGTCTAAGATACTCTTATCTCTATTAAATAAAAGGGGAGGTTAAAAGCAATTTATAGCTTTTTATTATTTAGCTAAAGTTTAAATATTTTTTTTAGCGCTAGTATTAATAATAATCTTATCCTAGTGCACTTTTTTATTTCTTTAAATAATATTTTTAAGTTATTTCTTAGTAGCCGCTTTTTCTTATAAGCTATTAAAGGCCCTCTTTATTACTTTATAAATAACTTTATATTCCTTAGTCCACTAAGGGGCGCTATATTTATTTTAATATTTAGTTTTATTAATAGCTTCTAGGATATTTTATCACGACCCAACACTTATGGTTGTCACAACGGGCCTACAGGGTAAGACGGAACGGATTAACTATAATCCGTTGACCAATTAAAAGCCCACGCTCACTAAACAAGGAAAGCTAGGAAAGCTAGCTTTCCTTAACACCAAAGAAAGCTAAGAAAGATAGCTTTCCACTATAATCCAGAAACCTCAACTGGATATATAAGTTTACTTTACCACGCTTATTTAAATAACTTAAATAGCTAGTTATTAACACAGAATTAAAATTGTAACACGCTCTGCACTGCTTACTATCTAGTGACATTTATTATTACTGTTTATATTGCCTAAAGATCTCCTAATCGCTCCGCTAACATAAACCCAGAACTAAACTCTAGGTTTATCTCTTAGGAAGCCCTTGTATTACTAACTATCTAGTGTATAGTTCATCACACATTAACAACTCTTATTCAGACAGCTACTAGACCTACGGGCAATATTACAACAATAGCCAACGTTCAACCACCAGCGGACCCAATGAACCAGGATCCCCCTGCTAACCCATAACAGGCACTACCACCGGTGCTTACCCCGGAACAGCAGGCAATCAACGCTCTTTTTACACACATTAAGGCCCTAGAGAAACTAGCAAACAAACAAAAAACCACTATTAAAGAATAAAAAAAACAATTAAACGCCTATCGCACTAAGGAAAAAGGAGAAATTGTCTGACCCAAACGGCCAGACAACTATAATAGAAACCCCGGCGACAGGGAGAAGTACTTCAATAAAGTGGAAACTTACTTTAAATACTTTACCACTACCTTAGCAGACAATAAAGACAAAGTCCACTTTACAGCTAATTGCCTTATAAAAACAGCTAAAGAATAGTTTAGGCCCTACATAAAGGACTAAAATATAAACCCTAATTAAAAAGACTTAAAGAAAGAAACCAAACACATTTTCAAAGAATACTAAAACTACAAGGACGAACTCATTAAGGCTTTCGGAACTACAAACAAATAACAAAAAGCCAAGAAACAACTTCAAGCCCTAATCCAAAAAGGACCTCTATTCAAACACACCGCAACCTTCAACCGACTTCTCCAGAAAGTCAATTAAACTAAAGAATCCAAAAAGGAACGCTACTATATAAGCGTTAAACTAGAAGTCAAGGATAAACTCTTTAAACTTAACAGAGATAAAATAAGCTTCATCAAATTCACCAAGGAAGCCATTAAAATCAACAATCGTTAATATAAACAAAAGCAAGAACGTAAAGCGGAAAAATCTAAAACCCTACCTAGGTTCCAACCATAAGCCAATCAAGGCAAAAAGCAACAAGAGTACATCACAAAAGACAACAGTACTCGACCGGGAAAAATGGACATTAACAACATCAACAAAAGGAAGTTCAACGGAACCTGCAACACCTATGGCAAGAAAGGCCACAAAAAGGCAGATTGCTATTCCAAAATTACCTATGGATTCTGTGGCAAGAAAGGCCATAATAAAGCCCACTGCTACACTAAAAAAAACGCAAAATCTAAGACCACCAAGGACAAGGCCCAGATAGACGCTATAACGGAAGTACCCCATAACCACCTTAGCTAGACAGCGTGCTACAACAATTCATATCTTATGCACTAAAGCAGCAAGGAAGGTTTAGGATACTACCTAAAGAAACCATAAGCCAAGAAATCTTATAAAATCGTCTAAATTAACACCCTTAATTTTTATAAACAGCCTTACCCAAGGGATTTCAACTGCAATAGTTATAAAGATTACAATACTAACAAATCAGACTATAAGCCCCTCACAACTAGGAATAGCACTAGGAGGAATATATACTAATGCAATAACTGTAGCTCCACAGAACCTTATTCTATTTATACACTTTACAAATGCTTATCTTACAGCTCATGGAACATTAATTACATATGCGAGAATAATAAATTAGAGGACTTTAAGGATAAAATCCCAGTTACCTTTAAAGATATATATAATAGTAACAATCCCAATAGCAATAAATGTTACTAATGCAGCGCACTAAAACCCTAATATAATATAATATGCCTAAAATACATAGGAAAATACAAATGCCCTCTATGCAAGTCCAGAAACAAAAACTACAAATGCCTAGGATGTTAAAGGAGCCTATACTATAATAGCATAAATATACCACACATCTGTAACATTAAAGAACAAGGAAAAAATATATACCAATATAAAGTCTGTAAATTAACAGACTTCAACCATAACTGCGACAGATGCCGCATCTGCGGATCCTACAACCCTAAATATAACTGCATATATATTCTAGGGGAATAAGTAGAAGAATAAGAAAGACAGGAGGAAAAATAACAATACCTTAATAAAAACCCACCTCGCAGGATAACCCTAGAAGAGGCTCAGGAATAAATCAGACTTAACAAAATAGACATTCAAGGAGCATATAACTAAGTCCTTATCCAGGACCTCCTAGATGCCCTAGACAAAGACTGCGGAACACGCAATTAGAAATAGTGCAATAATATCTACTGCCAAATACATATCTTTAATAAACTAAAAGACTAGCATAAATATTAACCAAAGCAAGTCAAGCATAAAGAATATATAATAAACTACTTCCTAGACTGCGCAGTAATATACTGCAGCATACACAGAGAAAAGAAAAGCTAATTTTATTAGATCACCCGAAAACTAGCACAAAAAGGTTACGATTTTGAGAATCATCTAAACTAAAAATAAGGCAATAAAACCCTAATTAAGAGATACTACCGTTTAATTAAGGATCAAAACGAAGAATTAAAGTGCCAATGGTGCGCGAAATACTAAAGCGTTAAATAGGACCAAACCCATTTAGACAGCATCCGAATCAACTTAATTGGAAGTAACAGTAAGAAACTATAAGTCAAGGGATACATTAATCAATCCCCGGTTACAATATACATGGACAGTAGTGCAGATCGCAACCTTATCACCCCCTAAATAGTAAACTTACTCAGCTTACCATACGCTAAGAAAAAACAACCTATATATATATCTAGTATCGCCACACCCAATGCCGAGATAATAATCAATTACAAGACTAATTATCTCCCAATTATAATTACTAGTTATACTAAGACTATTAAGTTTAACATTATGCCCCTTAGTAACTATAACGTTTTACTTAGACACCCCTAGTTAAAATAAGGTAACCCACTAATTAACTGGAAAACTAAATAAATACTCTAGGATATAGACATTACCCAGGAGTTATAACTAAGCTATAGAGAGGGCAAGGAAGGCAAAGACGCGCCTATAGACTTAAAAACAAAATCTTATGCGCAATAAAATAAAGAAAAAATAGAAAAAACAAAAACAGAACCTAAAAGAAAGGTTAAATTCAATATAAAAAAATCGCTAGTACCACCTTAATATAACCACAGATGAGTTAAAGGAGAATAAGTACACATTAACTGAATCATTAAACAAATAAAAATAAAATTATAAGCTTTAAATAAAGCCTTACTAAAAGCAAAAGAAAAAGATAAACTAAGAGAATTAAAAGAAACTCTCCTAAAAGCACCTTAATAATATAAAAGGAAATATAAAAAACTATTTAGTCTAATACTGGAAATAGTATAACCGCTTTATTTACAATAAAATTATTATATAAATCTTATAGACAGAAAAATAATAAAATTCTTTCTAATCTACAATCTTAGTGAAGTAAAACTTAAGACACTTTAAGAATAAATATAAGAATAGTTAGAAAAAGGACATATTAAGCTATCCACATCACCAGCTAAATATCCTATTATATTTATACTAAAGAAGAATAAGAAACTCAGACTAGTCATTAACTATAGACAGCTAAATGAGATTACAATTAAGGATTAAACCCTATTACCGCTTATTACAGAAATTCGAGACTACCTAATTAGTGCAAATTGGTTTACTGCCTTAGATCTTAAGGGAGTGTATAACCTAATTTACATCCAAGAAGGGGACAAATAGAAAACAGCATTTAGAACACACTACGGATTATTCAAATGCTTAGTTATACTATTTAAGCTTACTAACACACTAGTAACATTTTAACAAATAATTAACTATATACTACAAGCATACATTAACAACTTTATAATTATATACCTTAACGATATTCTTATCTTCTTAAAAACCCTTAAAGAACACAAAGAACACATCCATAAGGTACTACAAACACTATAAGACGCCAACCTTCTAATAGAACTAGAAAAATGTCATTTCCACATTTAAGAAGTTAAATTCCTAGGACACCTAATTTTACTAGGATAAGTCTAAATGGACCTAGATAAGCTTAAAGTAATCTAAGACTGGGAATTTCTAGAAATAAGAAAAAGAATGCAAAGCTTCTTAGGCCTAGCGAATTACTACCGAAGATTCATTAAAAACTATAGCAAGATCGCTAAGCCACTCACTAATGCCACTTAACTCAAAAAAAACAAGAAGGGCAAGAAGAAACCAAAAGACAGGAAACTCGCGTATAAGCCAGAAATAAAAGAAGCATTTAAATAACTCAAAAACGCCCTTCTTAGCGAACCTATGCTTATTATATATAATCCCAATAAGCCATTAAAGATTAAAATAAATTCATTAGACTTTGCTATTAGAGGAGTACTAATACAGAAAGATAAAAATAGGAAAAACCATCTAGTAGCATTTTTCTTATAAAAACTATATAGACTAAAGCTAAGATACCCCATATATAATAAAGAATTTATAGCAATCCTTAAAGCATTTAAGGAATAAAGACACTACTGTTTAGGAAGTAAGTATAAGGTTAAGGTCTATACCGACCACTGCAATATCGTGTACTTTACTAAGACTTAGAAACTCTCTGCGCAACAAACATAATATTTTAAGACACTCTTAGACTTTAACTATAAACTTATCCATTGCGACAGTACTGTTAATGGATAAGTAAACGCACTAAGCAGAAAAGAAAAACACTTTAAAGAAATTCCAGAATTTAAAGCCCAAATTCTAAGGAAGAATCATCAAGGAAATTACAAATAAATATAAGTTAACACCCTATTTATTATAGAAAAACACAACCCTATTCTTAATAAAATAAGGGAATGTATAGCTAACATAGAACTAAAAGAACTCCTAGAAAAAGCAACCATTAAGGAAGGCTTACTAAAATAGGAAGGAAAAATTTAAGTACTACCGGAACTATAATTAAAAGCAATCCAAGACTTATATCGCAGTATAATCGCGGCAGCACACTATGGTGTCTAAACTACCTAGAACCACGCTATATGCTACTATAAATTTCCAGGAATAAAGAATAAAATTTCAAAAGTCATTAAGAAATACAATATATATAAGAAAATAAAAAATAAAAGGCATCGGCTATATAGAATATTATAACTAACCCCAATTCCAAAAAGAAATTAAAACACAGTTACATTCAACCACATCACCGACTTGCCTAAGTTAAAAAATCCACTAACCGGAAAACAATTTAATAGTATTTTTGTAGTTATAGACAAACTCTTAAAGCAAGCATACTTCTTACTATATAAGAAATTGCATACAGTAGAAAATTTAGCGTATCTCTATATAAGATATATATTCACTAAATATAAAATGCTAAAAGAAATTATATTAGACAGAGAAAGTACCTTTACATTTAAATTTTAATAAGAACTAATAGCTAAACTTAAAACTCACCATAAGCTAAGCACCGCGTTCCATCCACAAACAGACAGACAGATAGAACGGATAAATTAAGTTATTAAAGCATACTTATAATGCTACATTAACCTCCAGCAAGACAACTGGGTTAAAATACTACTAATCGCACAAATGCAATACAACAGCTCCACCACGGAAACTACAGGAGTTACACTGTTCTACGCTAACTACAGATTCACACCGGAAGCCTACAGACCACCTCGCGATGGCCCAAATGTAAACAATACACACATCCTTACAGAAGATATAATCCAATTACAGGAAAAACTTAAAGTTTAACTCAAATTCTTCAAGCAGCGCACAAAGAAATACACTAACTAAACAAGGATTAAGGGACTAACCCTTCAGGAGGGAGACATAGTTTACTTACTATAATATTTACGCAATAAAAAATTACTAAACATTAGAATAAACAGGCCAAGTAATAAATTAGATTTTAAAAAACTTAGACCATTTAAAATTCTAAAGAAAATCAGCAAAGTTAACTATAAATTAAACTTACCTAAAAACATAAGATTAAAAACAGCCGTTTTCCACATATTACTACTTAAGAAAGCACTAATGGATAAGGAAACAGGTAAACCAATTATAAACGAAATTATTATCTAAGACATTAAAGAAAAATATAAAATTAAAAAACTACTTCGCATATAAATAAATAAAAAAATAGGAGAATGAGAATACCTCATCAGATAGAAAGAATACAATTCCAATAAAGACTCTTAGGTTCCAGAAAAAGAACTTAAGAGAAGCGCCCAGACAATCCTACAGGAATTTCATCAGTCTCTAGGGGTAGAAATAACAACAGGTCCAGTTTAAAGGCAGACTAATCAACAGCGTCAACGGACTAGGACAGGCTAATAGTAAAATTAAGCGCTAACAGGGCAACCTAATAAGCGGCCTCCGCTTCGCATTCCTCGCGCTCAACCTATTCCAATTCCTCCAAATTATCCAGCCCCCGCGTAATCGCACGTTCTATCCTCCTCAACCACTCTTATTTCTAAGTATAAAGACATTTAACCTTTGCACTAAGCTCCAACTAAGCCTCTTTAGCTTCCTTAAGCTCCTTATTTAGTTTTAAATAATAAGACGCAACTTTTCGCATCTGTTAAGGGGTAAGACTAAAAGCCTTATAATAAGATTTCTAATTTTTCACATAAGATAAATAACAATGGGAATCCTCTTCCAAAGCAACGCATTTATAACCTTAAGACTCACAGTAAGTGCATAACTTTATAATAAGAACGGAATTCTCTAGTATAGTATTAGTAAAACCTTTACACTCCTCTTTCTTTCACGTGGAAGTATCATTATTATCTCACTTACATTTAACTATAATAAAAATAAAGGAAGAAAACTAAGGAAGGAATAACTTACCTAGGAAGGAAGACAGGTGGGGATACTTATATAATAATATAACTAAGTCTTAAGGATAAGACTAACAAGGAGGGAGTATTGTGTTATAACCCAACACTTATGGTCGTTACAACAGGCCTACAGGGTAAGACGGAACGGATTAACTATAATCCATTAACTAATCAAAAGCCCACGCTTACTAAACAAGGAAAGCCAGGAAAGCTAGCTTTCCTTAACACCAAGGAAAGCTAGGAAAAATAGCTTTCCACTATAATCCAGAAACCTTAACTGAATATATAAGTTCACTTTACCACGCTTATTTAAATAACTTAAATAGCCAGTTATTAACACAGAATTAAAATTATAACACACTCTGCACTGCTTACTATCTAGTAATATTTATTATTACTATTTACATTGCCCGAAGATCTCCTAATCGCTCCGCTAATATAAACCCAGAACTGAACTCTAGGTTTATCTCTTGGGAAGCCCTCGTATTACTAACTATCTAGTGTACAGTTCGTCACATATTTTTAAAGAGATTTTATAAGGCTTTAGTGCATTTATTTAAGTTTCCCTTTAAGGGTTTTTCTAAGTTAATTATAAGAAGGGTTTATATAAAGGAGTATATTAATTACTTAAAGTCTTTATATTTTTTAAAAGGAAGGTATTTCTTTTTAACTTTAGGAGTAAAGCGGATAAGTTTTAGTAATATAGTAATAATTATATAGTAATCTAACCTTATATTTAAGGAGCATTTAACTTTAAAGTAAGTAAAGTAATTTATAAAGATAAAATTAATACACTTCCCTAAGTCCTTTATAAGGGAGTTTATTAATAAAGGGAGGAAGTTATGCTTATTAGCCTATTCCGCTATTTTATTTCCCGCTGGGTCTAGCCTCCTACCCGGCTGCTATATTTAATAAGTAGCATTAAAGTCGCCTGCTATAATAAATTAAGGGGGTAAAGGGCCTTAATTAATAAGGGTATTTATAATAATATTCTCTAAGGCCCTTTTATAAATATTAATAATTATATAGCTATAAACCTTAACCCAGTATATATACTTATTCTTTAAGCTTAGAGGGGAGAGTTACTTACTAAGGAGGTTAAGGGAGATTTTAATAAATATAAGGACTAAGGGTCTAATATTTTTTTAATTATTTAAGGGATTATATACTTAAAATTTAAAATAATTTTTAATTTACCTTTTACTTAATATTTTATTTTATTTAATATAAGGTTCTTAAATAAGTATAATATTATAGTTACTTTTTTATATAAGTAAAAGAGTAATATCTTAGTAAAGGCTATTCTTTTTAATATTTACTTAAAAGATCTTAAGGCTAGTATTTCTTTAGCGGCTGTAATAGGGCTTATTACTTATAAGGCTATTATAAGGGGTTTATTATTTTTATTAATAGTTTCCTTTATATTATTCTCTTTATCTTCTATTTTATTTTCTAAGCCCGCTATATATACCTTTAATCTTATAAGGGAGCTATCCATTAGGTTATTATTAAAGTTAACCTTAATAGTAATCTTTTAAGCGGGGGCCTTAGCGGGCAGCTAGGGAGCGGAGCTGGGGAATAGGTAGCGGATCTAAGGGCCCCCCTTTAAGGGATTAGCTTCTAAAAGGGCTTTATTTATAAGGGTAATCTCAGCGGCTAGGGCTAGCTTAGGCGGGTTAGCTTCTATATATTCCTTTTATCCTAGCTCTTTAATTACCTTAAGCTAGTCTTTAATAATATAAACTTTCTCCTTATCCTTAATAATTAATTTAGCTAAGCACTTAAGGGAGTTTACTTTATATAGGCTATTGCAGTTAATATATTATAGTAAGGAGGGGTAATTTATAGTAATATCTATATGCTTATTTAAGGGCTTACTGCACTTTAGGTATCTCTTAATTCTAATGTAATTCTGCGGGTTATAAAATCTAAAGTAGCGGAAGCATTAAGTAATTTTAAGTTTTTAAATTTAGGCCTTTACTAAGTAAGAATTATTAAATATCTTAAACTTAGGTTTAATATTTTCCTTAAAGGATATAAAGTAATAATATATATTTAGGGATTTTTTAAAGGGGGCCTTATAGACTGCTATAGGCAGTTCCTTAGCCCCTGCCCTAGCGCGCGCCTCCTTTAAAATTAGCGCATCTATTAAGTAAGTCCCGCTTATATTTATATATATTTTTAATATACTATATATAAGAAAAACCTTCTAGGAATATACTTTTTTAATTTTTAAATTATTACTCTTAGCTATAGGTTTAAGTATAATAATTTTCTCTTTTATATTTTAATCTTTCGCCCAGAGGGCGAAGCCTAATTAAATCTCTTAAAAGTAAGTAATATTTTTATTTTTAAGCTTTAGGGAGCTAATTAATTCTTATTTAGCCCTAATAGCTATTATCTTTCTTTAGCTATAGTTTAAGGGGACCTAGATAAAGATATAGTTATTAGGCTTTTAGTTACTTATAGTAATTTTATTATTATTCTTTATTTTAGTAGTAAGGGCCGGCCCTATGCTATTAAAGGAAGGATTCTTCTAAGTGTTAAAGCCCTTCTGCGGCTTTTTACTATAAGTAATATCTTATAATATAACTTATGCCTATATAACCTTAGAGCTTATTTAGCCCACTTTTTTAATAGTTATAGGGGCTCCTGCTATAGTGGGGTTCTTAGGGCTATTTAATTTATTTTTCTTACTATAAGATATATTAGCTAATGCTATTTTAGTTAGTTAAGCAGCTTTCTCTTTACTGCTTAATTTCTTAGGGTTTTTAAGCCTCCCCTTAGGGTTAATGTAAGAGGTAATAAAGTTTTTAAGTGCGGTGTTTAAGTATAATTAAACCTATTTTACTACCGCTAAGGAGAGCTAGGATATATATTACACTAAGTAGGAGTTAATAGCTATAGCTATATTTAATATTATATCTTATTTAGTATATTATTATGCGTTAATTTTATTAATTTAGTTTATAACTTTATTCCTAGTAAGGGATTTTCCCTCTTTATTTATAGCAGTAGCTTTCTTTATACTGCTAAAGATAAAGGTAGTAATACCTCTTATTAGTTTTTATATAGCTACTATACTAAGCTTTACCTTATTAAAGCTAGGCGAGAATATATTATTTATTACATAAACTTCCTTATAATATCTTTTCTTTTTAAGAGTAAAGGGGAGGACTGTAGTCTCTCCTGCTCCTAGGATTAAAGGGGTTATCTCCTTCTGTGGTTATATAGCAGTCGCTGGCCCAGCGGCGACAGGGTTAGTTTTATTTTAGTTATTTAGGGGGATTATAGATATTTCTATCTCCCCAGAGACCCTAGAGAGGGCTGTGAAAGGGTTTATTAAAGTCATTTTGTCTAATAGCTAGTTAAATAGAATAAGGTTCTTTGGTGGTTAGGCACCTAAAAGGTGGGGTACCTGTAGGTGTAGGAGGGAAGCTTGCTAGTGAAACTATGGAAGAGGGCACAGATATACATACTATCGTGATCCCAAAATTTAATGAAGAAATGCAAGCACGAAGACGTGGATATTGAGAATGTTGATAGACCAATTATCATTACTATCTACTTATGTCTTTCAAAGTACTCCGCAATATACCTAGCTACCTCACAGATAAGTAGCTGTCTACTTCTTCAATAGCATGCCAGACAGCCGCGTGGGGGTCTATCGAAGGATTCAACTCCACCTCGGACATCAACTACCTCTCTTAGATGTTCATGGGTTTTCTAGAGGCAGGTGTGGAGAATGAGAGTAGCACCGACGCATGGCAACATCGAATAGAGACTCTCCTCAAGCCCTTTATCGCGGTTAAATGGGAAAGCTTCAAGGTAACTGGCTCCTCCGCCTTTCTACACATCTCAATGTTTGTTGTATATGATGTGAGTAAATGGTGGTGTGCGTAAGGCCTCAACAACCGAAGTCAACGTACCATTGTAGCCACAAACATAATTTAAAACTACTTCAAGCGGCAGTCGTTAGCTATAGCAAACATCGAGTAGAATTGGGCAGCAAAAATTAATAACGTACTATTATAGTAGGTTTTATACATGTAATTCTAGATACTAGGGCCCATTTCGTGCCTACCATAATGAAAAGCTAAACAGTGCCCAATATTCATATATCTAGGAGCAGGCGCTCTTTATATTAATGTTTTCATTGAATTCCAGCCTTGGGTATGCTGTCCAAGGAAAAACCCTTACCCGAAATCTACAGAAATGAAGTCAGTAAAGCGACCGCAGAGAAACTGAGAGACGGGGGCTACTTTATAACCTGCCTATCAAGAAACTCAGTTTGAGATGCATGCATTGTTAACTTACAAGTGATTTAGCCGATACTCCAGCAATATGGGGGTCATGTATAGAAGTAGGTGTGGAGGATGAAAGCATGAATGCCTGAATAATGCTCTGGAGGGGCTGGTACGTATTTTACTATGTCACACCAACTTAAAGACACAGATCTGATCAAACAATTACTTCTTGTTCCATTCTAAAGTCAACCAGATATCTCTTGGTTTAGATTCATCTTCAACTTGAACAACGCAAAAGCTTAATTTTTGATCACCATGTCTTCAACTAGCAACCGTATCATACAGCACCATAATATTGGACTGATACAATGAATCCACCATGGAGACAATGTTTTCTGTCAGCCTTATGAATTCAATATTCTTTAACCTTAACACTGATCAGTTACAGATGACAGCAGCGCCACAGCCCACCTTACCCCCAAGCACGTCGCACTCGAGACGCATAAAAAGGTGATGGCAGAGTGGAAAAGCTCAGCAACTTGCGAATGGCTTATGAAGGAGAGTCATTTCCAATCGTGGAAGAACAATGATCCAGAATGCTCGTTCCTTTGGCTCTATGGGCGTCGTATGTCCTCATGTTCTCTAACCTCGAGGTTTGAACTAACCACCGCACTGTTCAGCGGGATGCGGAAAGTCTACCCTGATGTAAGCTTCTACTCTGCTGTGTGCTATTCAACCTCCAAGAGATAAAAGCTAATCCCTTCTTATTGAGGTCCCGTTTGATCGAAAACATTCGCGGAGATGAGTCTTCAACGAATCCTACTCCTCTGCTACTATACTTTTACGTTCGCTACGGAGATGATCAAGAAAAAGAAAAACTTTATCGAAGCTTGTGGATGACTTTTTGGGAGCAAGCAGCTGGCAAAGCAGAAGAACGAGCTATCTATACATTTGGGCATGACACTTCTCCAAAGACAATCGAAGAAGAGCTATACAAAGTATTGGCCACGTCGCAACGGAACGTATATATGGTCATCGATGCTATAGATCAATTTAACGTGCAGTCTCACGATTTACTACTTCAGAGTTTGAGCTCTATGGCCATACGACTTGGAAGAGAGACCGACGGCTTTCACCTCCGGGTGGCGATTAGTTCTCGCGATTGCAATGGAATCGATCAGCTGCGTGCCCATGAGGTGTTTCCAATTGAGGTTACAGCCGAAAATAATTAGGAAGACATCGATACTTTTCTAGAGAAAAATCTCACATCGGCCTTGTTTTGAAAAAAGCTACAACTCAGGAAGCAGGTCATTGACGAGCTAAGCAAAATGGCCGATGGAATGTTAGCATTATACCTCTATTCTTGTTCTCTACCTAGGTACTTTTATACCTTGCTAATATCGAGGATGCAGGTTTTTGTGGGCTAGCTTGCAGACTTTCAATATTCGCGATTTCGAAATGGAATCACAGGTTTTGAATACGCTTGAAAACCTCGTTCCTCCAGAAAAGATGTGCCTTATGTACGAAGCCTACGCTGATGGATTTGAGTCCCTGGAAGAATTAATCAAGAAGCAGATAGCTCAGAGAGCCATGTCTTTACTCGCAAATAGCTCAGGAATAATGTCCAAAGAGGTCATGCTCACTGCGCTTTCCTTGAATGACAGCGGAGGAATCAATGCGGTAGTCCATGGAGATCTGACGGCCGATCCTACTCTAGTTGTCCGTTTCTGTAAACACTTGATCCGCATCAATGAGAGGCTTGGCGTCATGGAATTCTGCCACAAAACCGTCTATGAGTTTTTCAGCAAATACAAATCTACTACTTATAATCAACGTATTGCAGAGCTCTGCTTGTCTCACTTGTGCTCGCCAGAGTTCTCCCAGGGCCCTCGAAATGACGCGTTGTGGTTTAATCCCGGTAGCCTGGCGCCAGTCCTGCGACAACATCTATTCTTGCCATTTGCATGCGCCAGATGGGCTATTAGCATTAAGAAAAGCTTAGAGCCCGAAATAAATCCAGGCATCTCAGAAAGCCTTCTCAGTTTACTAAGGATACTTTTCAAGAAGGGTCACCCGACCGAAACCCGAGAGAATTTACAACTAGCTTTCCAAGTATACCTACTGGCTCTTGGCAAAAAAATTCCGAAACGGGTTTGTCACGATCATATTGTATGCTACTTTGGTCTTGTTAAGCTTTTTGACATTTTCATGAAGCATCAATGGTTCGATCTAAAGAAGGTCGATGACGATGGATTGGTGCCCATCCATTGGGCAGTACGAAACGAGTTTGAGTTGGACGATTTTAAGCTCACTGTCGAGAAGCTGATCGAGTATGGTACTTCTGTCAATGTGAAGGACAAAGACGGCCGTACTCCGTTATACTATGCATGCCATTACGGAAATCTACAAGTAGCACAGTTACTTGTCGATAAGCACGCCCAGCTTAATGATGTAAACAAAGAGGGTGAAACTGCGCTGATCGCCTCTTGCAGGAAGCATCGCCACGACATCGTGCCATATCTCATCAAGGCAGGCTCTGATGTGAAGATACAAAGTTCATTTGGTATTGCTTTGCAAGCTATTTCCTTGATTGGCTGTTGCAGTTGTGCTGAGGCTATACTTGATGGCTATGGGAAGTCGAAGATCATTGAAGGCGATGGCCCTTTCGGCACTTCGCTTCATGCTGCTGCATTTAACGGTCATGCAGAGCTTGTGAAGCTCCTTTGTTCCAGACTGCCAAACACCCGTGCAACGCATCCAACATACGGGAGTCCTTTGACAGCGGCAGCTACTGGATTCAACCCGGGAAGGGACCCGGCTCCTTTCAAAGAGATAATCAAGGAATTGGTCAAATATGGGATAAACGTGAATGATTGAAGCGGCCTAGTTGGACCGGCTCTTCGTGCAGCCGCGTATCAAGGAGGCGAAGACCTTGTACGTCTCCTCTTGGAGAAGGGCGCCAAAATCCGCAAAGCCAAAGGCCCAATGGGCACAGCATATGAAGCTGCGGCAGAGCGTGGGCATCAAACTATCAAAGATATTCTGCTCAAAAACGACCCAAAGTCCAAGAACTACAGCGTGTCTCACGTTATCAGGCCTTTTGAGCGTCAGAAGATACAGCGAAAGGTGTTTAGGGCCACCGTCAAAACGAGCAGCATGGACACTATTCAAAGTCTTGTCACACAATTCGAGAAATTTTTTGAGAAAGAAATCAAAATCGGCGACACCCCTTTCCTCAGGACATTGGCCAAACTTGGCGAGGATGCATTTCAGGATGTCATAATCCTAGCCACCAAGTCGCGCGGCGAGTCTAGTATCTCACCAGAAACAGCTAAACAGAGTGTGGATATATCGCGGCTCCGAGCAATCATCTCTACGTTCTGCTGCGTTGGATCGACGGACGAAGACGACGAACCAGCATTAGAACGTACGCAGTCCGTCGAAGAGTTTCCCTATGTTCGCAGGGCGTCGACTTCATTTGCCCAAGATGGCCTTGGTGAGCATTTCCCACAGGTACTGGACCGCATGACGCAAGCTGCCTTGAAGATACGGGAGGATGCCATTGCCAGTGAAAATAGAAAAGTAATTGTTCTCATCACCAACACTTGGGTCAAGGCGTTGAATGATCTTGTCTCGCATCCTGGCTTCGGTGAGCCCATGCTGAAAATGGTCGTTCAAAGGCGTGCAGATGAGCTCAAACAGCATCTGATCAACCCAGAATTGAGCCAAGAGGAAAGATTTCGCAAAGCAACTGCCCTGGCCCAGGTTGGCATCGAGTTACTTCTAATGGCTGTTGAGCGCGGACCGAGATTTAAACATCTGTGCCTCGTCATCTCCAAACTATGGATCCGAGCCGTTTGCGATGTTGAAGAACTCGGGAAAGAAGGAGAGCTACCATTGCAAGAAATGCTTTGCATATTTGCAGCGCGATTTTCTAGCGCAGTTGAAGTTGAAGACTCGGTCAATGCTGAGATTTGCGCACAAGCCGGTATTGAACTTCTGAGAGCAGCAGCACTGTTTTCAAGGAGTACACTACTGGAAAGGTTTGGTAGCGAATGGGCGAGACTATGAACACTGGCCCTTGGGAAAGGGAATAGTATGGTATACATGGCTACACAGTTGGTCCTCCGATGGCAGGAAGAATACCAGGAAAGTCTCAAAGATAAGAAGAACTATAACAAGGCTATCAGGCTCGCATTGGCAAGCTTGGGAATGCTACGTGAGGCTTTCCAGCAAAGAAGCGAGCTTGCTGTAGCTTCACTGTTGCCAATTATCGAATCCAACACTAGGCTGACACTAAACACTCATACTGGCCACGGCGCGCCTGCTGAGACAGATATTTATGTTCGAGACCAAGAATCTTTACTCGATGCTTTCATCAAGTTGTTCGCCACGGGCGAAGAAGTCCAAGCTGGCCGTTTGAATAACATGGTTTCAGGGGTACTCACTTTGCTAGAGACTGCTTCGGGCAACCGCCAACAGGAGCTCGAAAGGGCCGTCAAACGACGCATTGATGAAGCAGACCGGCTCACCAACAGAAAGGAGAGGAAGAGGCAGCTTATCAGCATTTCCAGAACACTTCTTGTTTTACTTGAAAAGGCTTTAATTGCTGAAGAGCGAAATATGGTCATTATATCAAAGCTGGAGGCGTCTCTACAATACTTAGCTGAATCGCTGCCAAAACTTACAGACACAGCCGAATTAGCTCAATATGGAAAGGCGATTGAGTATTTGAACTCGACACACGAGCAGGCCGTACATTGATGTTGTAAGCATACCGGCTGTTGATAGGATCAATATACATGAATATCGCTTTAATACTTAGCTTCCGACAAAATTTGAGATGGATGTTTTTCCAAGACTGATCTTCTTAGTTTATTGCGTTCCTTGGTTGCTAGTGGTCTAGTCAGTGCATGCAGCTATTGGCTACCTACTCGTGGTAGGCTCTCAATCCCTGTCTTTGTGGATTCAAGTTATAAGCGCTGTCTGCTGATTGTGAGGGGTTGCTGCGCAATGTTGAGGCATAACAACAGTACGACAGCAACTCATCACTAACTGGCAAATTTGAGAAACATTATCTCATGTATTTTCCGATATGGAAAATGACAGCCAAGAGCCTGTAAACGACTACCAGTACCAGGCACTAAAAGATCGTCAATCGATCCGACTTCTGTACCTGCATACGTCTGATTCGTATCAACGGCTGCCTATCGAAGTTTCTCTTTGCGAATTTCCTCTCGATGCCTGTCCAAGTTTTGGCGCCCTGTCTTATGCATGGTCAATTGATGATGAGCCTGTCGCATCGTTTCGGGAATTGCTCTGCGATGGGGCGTCCATCAAGATAACAAAAAATTGTGAGGCCGCACTGAAGAGATTACGACGACCGAACCAAGACCAAATACTCTGGGTTGATGCGGTTTGTATCAACCAAGCCGATCTTGAAGAAAGAGGTCACCAAGTTCTCTTAATGCGCCAGATTTATACCCAGGCGTCTTGGGTCGCTTTGTGGATGGCGACGCGTCTACAGCCATCGACGAGGAGTCCGGCTTGCCTCTGTCTGATCTAGGAATGGACTATATCCACGACTTTGCACTTGAGATTGCAGAAAGAACAAATTCAGGTCAAGACGTAAACGAAGGGCCACTGTATCAGGAGTTTATAAAAGACCGGCAGGCATTCCAATATACTGAAAGCGAAGTCTTCACGCCCCGAGTGCGTGGTCTTTGGGATGTCTTTCATCGGAATTGGTGGAAAAGGTTATGGGTTATCCAGGAAGTTGCCTTGGCCAAACAACCGACGTTGCTATGCGGCTTGAAAGCAGAAGCTTTCCATAATCTCAAGATTGTTATTGAGGCCCTGATCAGATCCAAGCAGCCGGTCGAAGTCCTGGAGTTCAACACCCTCTTTATCGCACACACATTTCATCAGTTTCATGTACGACACATGATCGAAACTGGTACAATGAGTACGGTATCTCCTCCTGGGGTAAAGGCACTCGATATGCTGAACGCCACCCGCAATGCACAAGCTACGGATCCCCGGGACAAGATATATGGCATCCTTGGCTTTTTTGGCCCCCCAGAAACGGATCCGGAGAATATTTTCCCAGAACCCGATTATAAAAAGCCGGCTGCAGAGCTTTATGCTGATGTCTCGCGAGCCATAATTGTTAGCACCAAGAAATTGGACGTCATGAGCTCATGCTATGGCTTCTTCAAGTCATCGGTTCCTGATCTACCCTCGTGGGCAGCGTCTTGGAACGACACTCCTGTGCAATATTTTGATGTGAAAGCTTTTAACGCAGCAGGCTCTTCTAACGCCGTCTATGAAGGCTCCGACAATAAGCTGCTCATGCGAATAAAAGGTAGAGTCGTTGACTCTGTGAAACACCCAGGTCAAATACCAGAGTCAATAGGATATAGCAATGGGGCATGCATCGAACTATGGCGCTACTGGTGGAAATTTGCTTCTGTATTAGATTCCTATCCAACTGGAGAGGCTGTTTCCGACGTTTTTAAAGATACGCTTTGCTGGGGAAACAGCGTGGATTATACCCGACTACAGATTGGAGACAACAAGGAGAGTTTTGACGCTTGGTTAAAGATATTGGTTGGGACAGATGACACGGGCACAGCCGCCAAGCATATTTTTAATGGCGAAGAGTCGTTCAAGTATGCTCATAGAGCTACCTCAGTCACTTGGGGCCGCAATATGGGCATAACCGACAAAGGGTACCTAGCTATGGTGCCCATAGTAACCAAAGCCGAAGACAAGATTGTCATCTTCCAGGGCTCCAAGCTGCCTTTTATTGTACGAACTGAGGATGGCTTATCCAGGCTTGGGGGGCCTTGCTACGTGCGTGGAATGATGGACGGGGAATTTGCTACTGAGGACGCAGAAGCTATGGATGAATTGGAATGGTTTACCTTGAAGTAGCAAACTATCGTCCTATATAAATAACATTCTTTATAAAATGATGACACATTTGTTCACCTCTAATTCTTGGGTGAAAAAATGAAATGCACCTTGAGTGACAGTAAAGTATCCTGAACTTCTGTCACACGACCAATTCTCAATCGTAGTATTACAGGAAATATTGACCTATGACTTTTATCACTAAGCTCTCTAGCAGTTATTCTTTCAACTAACTTTTCAGCTGATGAGTGAATGGAGTAGCACTGCACATGGGGCATACTGTATCGATTTTCGATGTTTCGAGTTGCCGATGGATCGAGTTTGCTTCCGAGCGCAGATACGACGTATTCCGGGCCGTGAACTTGTGATGGCGGGGCAAACGATTGGCCGAGAAATTTGATACTGCCAATCACCAGTCTTTCAAATACGCTTACAATGCTCAAACTAGTAAAATTGCGGAGGTATTCGCATACGATGCATACGAGACATGCCCTAGAGCTGCAAGCTCTCAGGCGGCTCATCGCAAACTGCTCTGCCCCAGGTTAATGTGGAATTTCAAGCTCCGCGTCGGCCCAAATCTAGCTGGAAGCTGAAGATCTGCACTGCTTCGGGATTTACACGGCCTTTGCTGAGAACCAGATCTATGGCGACAGTAAGCTGATGGAAGGCGACGTCCTCCGGTGGCCGGCCGCTTAGCCGGTACAACTGAGTAAGAGGGATTTTATCCTTTATGACATGTATATTCGATGCGCATTCTCTACTCTGCGTTTCTCCTTCATTTTCCAGCTTACATGTATTGAACATACGGAATATAGGTGGCAATCCGGCATCGTTAGTGGCTAACCCACAGCTCCATAAATTACCAAAAACCTACCACAGGCCAGAGTCTTTTGCAGAATATTCTTTTGCTTTTAGCTCGTCAATAAATCGGTTGTTAATCTGTCATCATGGACCACCGTCAAGCCGGCGGTTCTGGCATACGCAAATCTGCTCTCTGGCTGTACCACGAGTCTGGAGTGCGGTCCGTCCATCTCACCGGCCGTGATGCATGGTTCGTCATCTTGGCGCGGACATGCCGCATGTTTGCCTTTGGAGGAGCCTCCCTCATCATGGCTCTCTTCTTTGCTACTCTGGGCTTTAGCGACCGTCAACTCGGGCTCTTCATGACAATGACGCTGGCGGGAGACTGTGTGCTCTCCTTTGCGCTCACGTTCATTGCGGATAACATTGGCAGACGCCGTGTCTTTATTGGCTCTGGCTTGCTGATGGCAGTCTCCGGACTGGCATTTGCCTATTTTGAGAACTTTTGGGTTCTGCTGCTTGCAGCCGTCATTGGAGTAATATCTGCCACTGGCAGCGACTTTGGGCCATTCCGGGCTATTGAAGAGTCCGTATTGTCTCATCTGACTACCCCGAAGACACGCCCGGATGTGCTGTCATGGTATATCGTAACGTCGAATCTTGGATCCGCTGCTGGTATAGAAGTAGCTGGTCGGGTTGTTGAAGCGTTAAAGAATCGTGATGGTTGGAGTGAGAAACGTGTATACCATGCCATCTTTTTGATCTATGTCGTCATGGGAGTTATCAACATGGGATTTGCCTTGTTCATGACTGACAATTGCGAAATCACGAAGCCTGAACCGTCGAAAGATGATGGCACCCAGGCTGCACAAGGACTTCTCAGCGAATCTGATGAAGAGATGGAGGGCGAAATAGCACCAGCAAACACCGAGCCTCCGGCGCCACAGAAGAAGAGCTTGTTTTCAGGGATATCCATGGCATCGATGTTCGTCATGTATAAATTATGGTTCCTTCTCACCGTCGATTCCTTGGCAGATGGCATGGCTTCATACGCGCTGACGAACTACTATCTCGACCGCAAGTTTCATCTACCCAAGTCACAACTTGGCGATTACATGTCCGCGAACTACATTCTTGGCGGTATATCCAGCGTCTTTGCTGGCCCTCTAGCACGACACTTGGGACTCATCAATACAATGGTCTTTACTCACTTGCCATCTTCAGTGGCCGTGCTGCTATTTCCGGCACCACAAGGGATTGTTCTCACAGTGATACTGCTGCTCATACGGGGTGGCCTAAACAACATGGATCAAGCTCCTCGAGCAGCCCTCATTGCTGCAGTTGTGAAGCCCGAGGAGCGGACGGCGGTTTTGGGAGTTACAAGCACACTACGGACATTGGCCTCGACCATCGGACCGAGCATAACAGGAGCTCTTGCAGATACGGACAAATTCTGGGTGGCGTTTGTGACTGCTGGTGCGCTGCGCGTGGCCTATGATCTGGGGCTGTGGGTGATGTTTGTGAATATGAAGCTGCACACGCATGAAGAAGGTGGTCAGGATTCAAGTAGGACGAGGAGAGTAGATGATGAGGAGGATTCGGTAGAGATGGATCCGTTCAAACGAGAAGAAGAGGAGCATGCCAGGTAATCTGCATAGTGGTATACAACCAGCGCATTCTCATTCATGTCATCTTGGCTACAAAAGATGTAAAATTATATATTAATTGGTAGTCCATTACTGCGTGCAACTCACTCGTATTCAAACTTCATTGTTTATACGATAGATGTAGAGGCAAAAAAAAAAAAAAAGTAGTAGCAAATGAGTGCTACTAGGCTGGTATCATTATGAGGCTGCAGGCAACCGTCGAAATGAACCAACTATATCCAGAAAAGGACAACTGCAGTCCGTCTTAGATGCCTTGGCTAGAGCGCATGGAGCGCATGGAGCGCAGCTGCCTGACCCAACCTCTGCACAGCCTTCCCTGAGCCGGGTGAGGCCTCACAATTCGCGCCTCATCGTCCAAGGGCCCTTGTGAACTATGCGCTTCGGTGAATGGCGTTGGATGCCATTATCCACCCAAGAGAATGTCTACAGATATGAATGCACGTGTGCATTGATGTACACGTATTTCTTACACTTGAACACTCTGAGAGGCAGATTTTCATCTTCATCTAAGCCTTACATAACGCCCTGTGCCGCGCCACAATGCAGAGGACAACACCAAAACATACAACTTGCCAATGGGAGTCGCATCTGCTAATCTGAGATGCATCATCGGCGATGGCTGTGCTGGACTTTGAGAGCTGTGATTGGTGCCGCTTTCGTATCAACCGATTTGGATCAGCAAATGCACTGACGGTTGATTGCCCAGCGCGGGCGTGCCTAAAGCACTGATGTAATGTCGATGCCTCCGCCCTGGACAGAATCTCGCTCCAAACACGGATGGAGACTGGAGTTTTATCGTTGGTGAGCCTCAAGAGTCCAGTACGCAACTTGCCTTCTTTTTTTTCCCTCTTTTTGTTTTCCCAGAGACCTAGCCACACAACTTTCATCGACTATGGAATCTATCGAGTTTACGGGACCCATGAAATCACCTAAGCGAGAGCGATACCCCTACAAAGATGATTTGTCCAGAAAACGCGATGCATTTCGTCTGATAACGTTATTGCGAGGGCAATGGAACGATGAGATTCGCTGCGAGCTTGATGTTTACTATCGAGATGAAGCTCGTTTCCCCTCATACAGAGCCCTGTCTTACGTCTGGGGACGTTGGAGACGCGATCCCCCAAAGATCCTAGTGAATGGCTACGCAATCAAAGTGACGAATAATCTTGAGATCGCTTTGAGACATTTGCGAGAAGAAAGAGTTGACATTAATCTCTGGGTTGATGCATTGGTGTGTACTCACTCAGCCTTCGCATTTGAAACAGTACAAGACGTTCTAACTGGCCATTAGTGTATTGATCAAAACAACACGACAGAGAGATCATCTCAGGTTTCTCAAATGCGCAACATTTACAGTACAGCCAGGGAAGTCATAATATTTCTCGGTGATGGGTCACATGCAGATTACGGCGCATCGCGTTTGCGCTCGAAAACTCCTCCAGGCCCCTGTCGGTTGTTTGGGATCGACGACATGAACATTCCACTTGCGCACCAAACTCTCGACAATTGGAAGACATCAACCCTAAAGAGCCCTGTTCAAGCCTTGGAAATATTCTCCTTCTTGGCCATAATAACTCAATTCCAAGACTCTTCAAGCCTCCTGAAATTCTTTAAAGAATTCCCAGAAGCACATGTCACCACGCTTTTCGAAGCGTTAAGGCGTACTCTACTTGTTGCCTGGTGGGACAGGATATGGGTGGTTCAAGAGGCCGTTGTCGCTCAAGACATTACTATGCGATACAGTGACGTTGCAGCGTCATGGGAATTTCTGGTTGAAGTTACAAGGAGTCTTTCTCGCTGGGACTTTGCATTCACGAGATATCCGAGCTCCATTTCGACCGATTGCTTGAAAGTTTTTAATCTCTTCTCGCGGATTTCTGATCTCGATCTTCATCGCAAGGATTGGAAAGCAATGCAACGCACAGATTTGTTATCACTGCTTCGATTCTTTGGTCACCGAAAAGCTTCTGACAACCGAGATAGAGTCTATGCACTCTTAGGGCTGTGCAGCGATGCTGTGGCCATAAGACCTAATTACCTATTAAATGAGGCAGAGGTGTACACCCAGGCAGCTCTTGCGATTATCAAAAATACCAGGTCCCTTTCTATCATGTATGGAGATCACAGTCGCAAAACAAGCCAGGGTTTGCCATCCTATATTCCTGATTGGAGCACAATACCTGACGAAAGTGATCGCCAACGAGCCAGGATTTTCAACCTTTATAATGCTTGCGGAGGTGTCATACCAATAATTGAGAGTCCCGAACTACGCAAGTTTTTACAATGTCTCAATGAAACAGATGATCCCAACCATTACCTGCACAAAGAGGCTGCCTTGGAATTGCAAAACGCATATAAAATGTCATTTACGGAGCCAGAGATTCAGAGCATCTGTACATCTCTGGTGAAATACTGCAATGGAACGAACCGCAATCATTTGGAGAAATACAGCTTGATCCAAAATTCTGGCCGTTCCCTAATAGCTAAGTGCATCAAGATTGGAACTGTAAGTGGCATTACGGAGCCATTATACACGTGTTCCGATATGCAATCAGCTGCAAAGGTGATTCATGGATGGTCACAAGTGCAAAAGGGCAACTGGGGGCTGTATACCACCAATTACGTGAATTGAGATTTCCTGAGCACCATCATGTCCGGTGTAAAGACAGCCCCAGGTGGATCCCTAAGACGACTCATACCTAGTGATATGCCCGCGTTGGAAGCTTGGTATCGCAAAAACATTGAACGTGAATCACTAGGTGAAGATCAACAAGAGTTAGTCGAACCTCTTGACGCTAAACGTGACAGTTTCACCGAGGCCTTGCGACTATCTGCGACCAAACGAACCATGTTTTTCATTGATTTCGATAAAACTGCCGTTGATACGCTCGTCGCAGGTTGTTTTATTTCGCTTCAAGCCATGAGGAATACACTTCTCAAGTGGGGTGACCGTTCTTTGACAGATGACTTGCTCAATGAGGGTGTATCGGTTTCTTTAGACCACCCGTTCTTCACAGCGATCCAACGCAGTCTTGAAAATGACCAGCTTTTCAAAATTGCCTCATCTATCACAGCGATGCAGCGCAGTACTTCTAGCGAAATGTATAAAGAATTTCTCAACAAATTTGCAGATCTTGTCAACAAACGCAAGGCAATCTTGCAACAAATTCAACAACTCAATTTCAGCCTACCTGCACATAGGGAGGAGTGTCTATTATCATATGGTGAATACTTCCATGCATATCATGACTTCATCCGCGATCGACAAAGTCTTAAAAGATTCATTATCGATGTATACAATAGCGTCTCCCATGAATATGGATATCTAGGCTTAGGCCCTTTGTTGATGAAGGAGGGTGATGAAATATATATTTTACCAGGAAGCCGTTCTCCGCTTGTTTTGCGACCTATCACTTCACGAACATATCAACTACTTGGCGATTGCTTTATCAATGGGGCAATGGACGGAGACTCTGTTACCGTGGGCGAAAATATAGTTGACTATATTGATTCTTTAGGTTCCAATTCCGAAAACCGTGACTCATGCTTTAGTATAGGGGCAGTTCAATCCGGCACAGCAACTGTCGCGGGAAAAATCGTTACTATAGAAATAGTGTGAAAACTACAAGTTAGAAATGAATGATAATACTCTCAATTATAAATGGCTATAAAGAAGGCAAGACTGTGGGTTCGCTGGTTTTAAGAGATAGATCACGTCGCCTTGCTGCAGTTTCATCCATAAATTTCTACTAAAACATAATGATCGAGAACATGTATCGCTACCGAGGTCTGCACACTTTACTCCAAACTAATATCCATGTTATACCAACAAGTCGCTATCGATTCAATAGCCAGCTATTCGTGCTCACAAGGCTGTAATCCGTACGTACTTGGCTATTCCGAAAAACCATCCTGGCCGACAGCATCAAACTCTGAATCGTCAATTGAATCGGCCACAATACCATCTGAACAACCCATGGCAAAGAACTGCTATCGCCGCTTCCTCCAGTGATGCTAATCCACGCGCCAAAAACCATGAGTCCGAAAACCGCCACGACGAACAGCAGGGCCGTCAGTCGCATAACAGATATCAACAAAGACAAAATGCGACCCAGAAAACCAAGAAAGCCATTACGGGCGTGGCTTTGCAGCGGAACTACACGGCTATCTTCCCAGTCTGCATAAATTCCGCGATATGTGACCACATGTGGCTGCATGACATCATACGTTTCCATCCCAGCAGAAAAGCCATCACTTCCACGCACATATCGAGTGATTTTCGGCACAGCCGAAATCATGACGCGAGTCCGTTTACGAATCTGATCATCTTGAGCCTCGCTGAGGCCATTCGAAGTCATCTTCTTCTCCTCTCCAATGCAGAGGTAGCTGAACTGGTATGCTTCGCCGGGCTGAACCCATTCAAAAACCGTAATCTTGGGAGATAGACGGATCGCCACGTTGAGCCACCCCGCAAGCGCAACGATATTGTGTAATGCCTGGTATGAGGTTTGAGACGGTGCGTCTTCTCCAATAGCAGAGTAGAGAGGCGAGAGCATGGCCACGATCTGTGCGGTGATTTTGTCTACTCTTTTCCAGAATAAAGGCGGGATGCCGCCCGTTGCCTCAAGATAGACTCTGTTGGTCTTTGCCCGAAGATCCGTCCTTTTAAAGCCTGCAACGCCGTTAGCTAAACTGTCCATATCACCTCATTAAACGGACCATCAAGCACTCATACCTTCGACGTTGAGCATGGAACTGTCCTCTATCCGCAGCACTTCCGCATGCTCAGGCCCAGCCCCAAACAATAGATCGAAAAACACATGCTTATCCAGCACCATCATCATCACGCCCGACAAAAGCGCGCATCGATACGGTCGTGATCTCAACAGCTTGTCCCATCCTCCATCGGCGCCTGGTCGAGCAATCATGCCCGCAAAGCTCAGAAATTCCTTGGAATGCCTCTTCGTCCAGAGGGATTTTTTTGAGGTGACTGCTTTTTTGCCGATGCCATTTTTGATGAACTTGTTGATTTCGGAATATAGCAATGAGAATCCTTCTTCGAAGCCTGCGTCTGGTATTTCTGCCTTGAGCTCGGAGAACGGGAGTTCACGCTGGCTTGGACGAGTTGTCTTGCGCTGGCGAGGCATCTTTGCTATTGATGTAATTTGCTGTCTCCAGAGCAACGGCTAGTCGGTATTGTTAATGCTTCTAGTCTCAGTTCAAGCTGAGATTTCGACTTTTAATGGTTGAAGAGCTCTTGCGATCCGGTAAAGAGAGAAATGCTGGTCTCATAGCTGTCAGACTAGCGGTCAGGTCCTGCATCTTATCCTACATATGTACGCTTATATCCAGGGCTTATTCGGAGTCTCCTACAATAGTAATGTCTTTCACAAAAAGATTCTTTCATTTGATGGAAGAGTGTCCGGTTGTTCTACGTACAAACAGTCGATGCCTCATTCACCCATCATCATAAAGAGGGGCGTTCCAACGTCGCGCAACTTCGTAAATGAAACGCTTGTGTAGTGATGAAAGACAACAACTCAGGATACAGCAAAGAAAGTGAACGTAAAGATGGACAAAGACAGAGTTCCTTTGGGTTTGATTCAGCTCTTTGTGATGAGAACGTGCGCCTTTTATTTTAAAGAACCGTCAACTGGTCTTGAACAATTTATGTACGCTGCCACTAATGCTGCTAGACTGAAAAATAGCCGCCTACGCTTTCATAGCCTCAACTCCTACGAGACCCACACATACCGTCATAATTGATCTCAAACATTGTAAAGTATGAAACGGAGGACAAAAAAAGAAAATTGGTATTGCCTGGTATACAAGAGAAAAAATGAGTAGATTTTTTAGATGCTTTTGTAGATTAGAAATGCTCTTTCCAGAAGCGGAACTCGACCTCGCGCGCTGTGGCAGCTTTGCAGGCAGTCTTGATATCACGAGCTGTAAAAATTAAACGTTAGCAAGGTTACACGTGTTTTGGGAGATAAATACCGGGAAAAAATATATCTTACCTGCAACAGAGGGACCACAGAAGTAAACACCAACGGTCGTCTTCATGCTTCCTTCCAGACCGCCAAGATACGTTCTGTCAAGGATACCGTCTCGCATAGTTCTGAAGAGGCGAGCAAAGTTGGGTCGGCCGAATTGTGTTCGGGACTTGAGCTCAGTAAGGGGATCCATTTCAGCACCCACACTGTTCAGAACAATGTTCTGGGTGGTATCCATGTCCAGTCGCTGGGTGAGGTAAGTGTGGATCTTGAGGAACTCAACACCGGAGCTTCCAGGGATGCGAGCCGCTTCATTAGATTGCTCTTCGAGAGAGGAGAGCAGGGTCTGGAACCACTCAAAGGAACCGGTATCCTTGCAAACCCAGATGAACTCCACACGGCGAAGACGAGTGGGAGGGTTGGGAGAGTTTCGGAGATGCCAGATGTTCTTCAGGATAGAAGCCCAGGGGGTGACACCAATACCAGTACCGATCAGAACAGCGATTTCATTCTCAAAGACGTCTTCGGCGGGAGCTCCGTAGGGTCCGTCAATGCGAAGGGCAGGCATCTGCTGACCATTCTGCAGAGCGACCTCGTACATACCCATAGGGTCGACGCCGTCGTAAAACTTGGCCTGAGCAGCACCAGCACCAAGGGCATCTCCCAGCTGACCAGTGAAGTCACCGACTTGTCGAACATGGACTGAGACATAAGGATCAAATGGGCATGAGGTGATGGTAAAGGGATGCCACTGGTACTTGGAGATGGAAGGCACCTGGAGGAAGAGCCACTGGCCAGCCTTGTACTTGAAGGAAGGCTTGTTGAACTGGATCTCGACAACGTCGTACGGGTGTCGGATAACACGAGTAATCTTGGTCTCGCGGCGAGCACGAACCTCACGGTACAGACGCTCAATCAGGTAGAAACCTCCAGTGAAGAGCTCCCATCGCCATCCGAGATAACCGATGCAGTGCGACCAGTACTGCTCTCCCTCAAAAGGTGAAAATCCGTCAACAGAGTCGCGAACGAAGCAGCCGACGGTGTGTGTGTAGAGAGCCAAGAAGAAAGGAATGAACAGGTGGTGAGTATACCAGAAGGTCTCGAAAGACTGTTGACGTATACGGGAATGAGCAGTGGTATACATGAGCATCATGCAGAAGAGCATGACATGGCCAGTAATGCCACCAGGCTGAGCGTAGTGGATCTGCAGAGCAGTGACCGGACGGATCTGTCTCTTCTCAACGTTGTAGAAGTTGACATAGTGAGCTGAGGTGTGGAGGATGGCGAAAAAGAGCATTGCGTACGCAAGTTGGCGATGCATCCACAAGTTCTCATCGAGCGGGAGGAAGCGAATCTTGGGTCGGATCCAGCGCATAATGGTTCGGCAGACGGGAAGCAAGATCAGCATGCAGTCGACGCTGAGAACCAGACCGGCACCTCGGGAAATCCACACGGAGAACTTGAGCGTATTCAGGCCTGCTAATCTAGGATCCTCGGCTTGTTTCCACCTGATGCATTCGTTAGCATGAACAACATGATATTTGCGCCGCTAGAACAGAAGGGCTTACCATCCATAAGCAAAAAGTCCAAAGTGAAAAGTCCAAAACAGAATATGATAGAAGAACTTCTGAACAGTGAACTGCTTGCGAGCCAGTTCGCTATATGTGAGTTGGCCAGCCATCTTGGATATTTGGTTCTGAATTTCCTCCTCTTAACGATTGAAATTGTTTGCGATTAAATAGTCGACCCGCGACAATACTGAAAAATTATGATAGGACGCCTCGGGGTTTCAACCCAGTGCAAGCAGGTTCCCAACTCTGATATTAACCGTATTTCGTGTATCCAAACCCAGGTCCCAAAATTTCGTTAATGCGATTGGAATAAGTGAAAGAAATCCGAATCGGAGGTGATTGATTAGAATTTGAAAAGAGTGACCTGAGCCAGCAGTTGACAGAAGGGAAGGTCCAAGAGGACGTCCGAAGAGAAAGAAAGTACAATAAAAAATAAAATAAAAACAAATGGCTGCTTTTTTGGCCCGCCTAACGACAGCTGGGGGAAACAAGAAGGAAGAGAAGAAGCCAAGAAGACGGGCGTTGCCGTAAGATAAAGAGAGTCTCCTGGTTGGGCTTGAAACGCGGACAGGCTGGAGATGGCCGGCGGGGATGAGCTGGCAGGGCCCAAAATTCCTTTGACTTCGGATCTGGACGTTCCCTGTAGCATGAAACAGCAGACCCCTGCAGCTGCGAAGCGAACCGCCGCCAAATGGCACGATGAGGCCCTGAAGGCTGTTGGCTTGAGCCTCTTGGCTGGATCGGTGGTGGCAGCGGTGGGCTGGCTAGTCCCTGTGTGGCCTGCACAGCTTGCCAGAAGAAACAATGAAGAATGTGAAGGCAAAGATCACGGCGCAGAGGTGAGACTCTCGTGGAGCGGATTGTGCGACGGCGAACGTGAGAGCTGGCCGACGGGACGCTGGTAGCGGCGTTTCGGGCGCTGGCTCAGGGGGCCTTCGGGGGGGTCTCTTGGGGCGTGTGCGTTTGAGAGTGCGCTGAAGCTGTCAAATTTGTGCACTTTTGGCGGACGTGCTCCAAGCTTTCTGTGATAATTCGGAAGCACCCCTTGACGGCAGAATCCAGAGATGATTTTTGAAGAAGATTGATTTGCAAATGCACGCAGAGAGTTGGACAGACATGCGGCGTATAAGTCGCCTGCAGGTCGCCTTACCGCATCGCTTTTTTTTGTGTCCAAAAATAGTGCCCAACAGTCAGTCACATCGAAGCCGCCGGCCCATCTCTGTCCTCCCTCCTCTTCGAGGCTCTGCGCGCGCTGTGAGTGGTCTGCTGCAGTTTAGTCAGGGAGCAGCTTGGCGATGCCAGTCCTGATGCGGCAACGGTCCCCTGGGCTCGGCGCTTAAAACTTCAGTGGCTGGCCAACAAGAGTCTAGAGTTGCATCCCCTGAATTAGCTGCATGGTGATGGGCTGCGGGGTCTACCGCCATGAAGAGAATCTGCCACGATGCCGAGAGCATTATCACTGTGATGCCGGGATTTGCTCGTTACGGTGATTCAAACCCAGGCATCTCGTGATGTCAGCTTGGCAAACGGACGATTTGGCTGTTGGAATCGAACGATACTATTCTGCTGTGACAGGTGCACTTTTTTGGAATCACCCAGAGGAAACAAGGAGCGCTTAGCTTGACTGATACTCCATTAAACTTGGGACTTCATTCGCATTTTCGCTAGATCTCATTGTATCTGCACTACCTCTTCTAGTAATCCGGCTATCACCTTCAAGGCTTCAACTGGGTCAGGCTTGATAAAAGGTGCCGCTACCGGCTATCTGGTTGCGCCCCAAGGTTGCTGCTCCTGGCGCCCATCTCGTTTCCCCATGCCGTCCGTCCAATGATTGACACGGCCATGAGGTTATGTATATGTAAGATTATCTAACATCTACACTTGATTAAGCTTTGATAGATTCTGGCTAGTACTCCTCACTAACTGTTCGAATGTTCTTCCTTTTCCTCCTTATTGACGGAGCAATGACGGACGGAGATTCATACAAGAGATAACTTGTGGATGTCCAACTGAAACGAGTGGCAACCTCAAACAGTAGTGCCCTTGATAGATGGACGCCCTGCATTTTGCGCACAAGCACTACTGGCCCATTATGGAGATGACCAATTTTGATGCTGCTTAGACGAGGAGCCAGTCCCACGCCTGGAATTGGGGCCTCTCCTTAGATTTTAGCGCACCTCCTGCGGCCCCTCCCATCCGAGGCCTTGAAACTCTTGGGATGATTCCTCGCCAATTGTGCCGGCATTGGCCAAGCGGCCAAGCGCATTGGCAGAGAGGTACAGGTCACATCGAATACTTTGACAGGAAACATTCATGCGATGATGAAAGAATCGTACGATTTTTTGCGAAAGCCCTCCAACGCTCCCACGTGGCGTGATCCAGTAGGTTTTGCTATAAAACTGTGCCTCTCGCATGCTCAAAATCGTTCTATTCTCTGTTTTGCAACTTGCCAACTCCTCCCATCTACATCCTGCGAATACTCTCGATCCCACAACTTCACACTTACCATCGGAAGCCGAATACGAAGTACGACGTGCCGACGATACTTGTAGTAGCGTGTTAGAGAAGGACAGGACAGGAGTCGCTACGCCAATATTCCGAGCTCGTGCGGCAGAAAGCAAAACACGGTCCAGGGGATGCTCGCCGCTCATTAGCTGCATTGGACACGGTTAGCCACTCGGCTGGACCAAAAGGAAAAAAAAGGATGTGAAAGGAGTTGGCAACGGGATGATCGCTCAGCACGCGTTTTGAAAACTGCAAGTAGCAGAGGCCCCGAAACCCGACGAAGGTCTCTGTCTTTCTGGATGTGAAGGATTCGACGCATTTGTGTGACATCGTCTGCTTTCTGCCTTTTGAGACTCTCGCTGTCAATCAAGGCGCCTCATCGCGATTGGCGATCTCCGATTTCCAGTACCTGCTCCAGCAAATGGCCCACTACAACTGCTAGAGCAATTCTGAGGATTAGAGCCACCACATACGTATTGATTTCGTCGCCCAGCGCCTGTAACTGACTTGCGGGCGCTGTAGTAGGCATCACGTAGTCGACAGCGATGGAAGTGATTTCTGATATCCCAGGTATGCCAACTCGCAGCCACTTGTAGAAAGCGACAGGCTTCGTCTGGTGCCCTTTTTGGCATCTGCTGCTTCTTGGTGCAGCAGAAGCTTGGCTTCCATGCATTGCATGAATCTTATGACGTTCCCCCCAGACTTTTGTGTAGAGCAAATTCCAGTCGCATCTATTTTTGCGTCTGGGTGCTGGCCACTGAGCGTTGAGCCCAACGTAATGGCGGTAGCATTGCCAAGTCCGCTTTGTGGGGAGTGGCCTCACTGCCGAGAATATGACGTAGCAGTGATACTGTTGTGGTCGATGCCGATCCAACGGCTAGATGACAGCACGGCGCATGAAAATTGGCAGTTTGAAAGGTTAAAAAAGGGCTGCTCGTTTGACAAAAATTGATTCAACAAAAATTGATTCAACTGCATCCAATGTGTATACTTGCTTCTTTGCTGCCACACCCGCTATCCGTCCAATCCATGCCTGCGTGACTGCGGTGCGTGTTCAGAGCTTCAAAATGGCTGGCAATGGCAAAGATGATGTAGAGCACGCTCGTCGCTATGAAGCTCCGTATAACGCAAGACACCCAATCCCGACCATCTCCAGATATCGTGAGGAAAAAGAAGAAAGACAGCAAAATGCGCTCAAAGGCGACACCGATGATTTCGGCCGCTCTTCCCAGGCTGGAGACGATTGGAGCCAAGATGACGAAAAAGCCGATACTCAATCCGAATCCGAAGTAGAAGCAGCATTGGAGGAACCAGAAGCAGAGGAGTCGATCAAAGACACGTCAGAGGTTGACCCCTCCAAGCTCGATCCTCGAAAGCTCAAGAAAGATTCCAAGAAAGAAAGGGCTGAACGTGAAGTCACCGATCCGGTTACCCATCTGCCGGTAAAGATACACGATTTCACAGATAGTGCTCTAAAAGAACTGGACCAAAACGAGGACCCGTTTGCGCAGACAAAGAGGACGGGTTCTGGGGTAGACGAAAAGAACAAGCCCGATTCCGAATTGCGAAAGGAGCAACAAAATTCGCAAAAGAAGCATCATGCCTTGATGAACCAATTCCCACCGCCCGACCTCGACTTTCTACGCCAAGAAATCGCCAGTGCAAGCAACCGTGGATTCTTGGCCTCGCTCGCCGGCGCATGCACTATCTTGGCTGTCGTTTGCGTACTTCGCGAAACGATACCTATGGATTTACATCAGGCTGCGGGATGGGGAGCCACTGCTCAGAGCATACTGCTATGGACCACTCTAGTTGGTGCTGGTGCAGGAGCATTTGGCGCTCTCATATTTGGCGTGAGAGACTGGACGGCAAAAAAGGTCGATAATGCGATACAAGACGAGATATGGCGGACGCAACGCCGGCACATGGAGCACGAGACAAAGAAGTACGATCGAGAAACGACGCTATGGCTTAACTCTTTGCTCAGTTCGGTGTGGCCGCTTATCAATCCCGACCTATTCACCAGCCTAGCAGATACGTTGGAAGATGTAATGCAAGCTTCTCTGCCAAAGCTCATACGAATGGTGAGTGTGGATGACATTGGTCAAGGCAGCGAATCGCTGCGCATCCTCGGCATTCGATGGCTACCAACCGGAGCAGCTGCTCAAGCTGTAACAGAGGACGGCAAAATCATCTCAGATAAAGACAAGGACAAAAACAGTCGCAGCAACACAGGCCTAGAGGAAACTGAAGAAAACGACGACGACAGCAAAAGTGATAATTCAGTCTTTAGAGGCATGGAAGCCGAGGAAGGCGACTTCATCAACTTGGAAGTTGCTTTCGCATACAGGACGCGATCCACCAGCAAATCTTTCAAAGAGAGGACCAAGGATATGCATCTTTACTTGGCTTTCTATCTTCCTGGAAACTTGAAGATTCCCGTTTGGGTTGATCTGCACGGAGCTGTTGGCACCATGAGACTGCGGCTGCAGCTCACTCCAGATCCTCCATTCTTTGACCTTTGCACGCTGACTCTGCTCGGTCAGCCCAAAGTGAACCTGAGCTGCGTGCCTTTGAGCAAGCACGGCCTAAATATCATGGACGTACCATTCATTAGCAATTTCGTGCAGTCCGCTGTTGATGCCGCAATGGCGCAGTATGTAGCGCCCAAGAGTCTCACGTTGAGCCTCAAAGACATGCTCGCAGGAGACGACTTCAAGAAGGATACATATGCAAAGGGCGTTATCATGATTCATATCAAGCGCGGCTACGACTTTAAGATGGGAGATTCGGGCATACCGCTTCTCAAAGACTCCAGCTCAGATCCCTACGTATCTGTCGGATGGGCAAAATTTGGCAAAGTCCTCTGGAGCACGCGCGTTCTTCTCTCTGAGATGGAACCATACTGGCACGAGACTTGCTTTGTACTAGTCACCCCCGAAGAGCTAAACATTGACGAAAGACTGCGGGTACAGCTTTGGGACTCTGATCGCTTCACCGCAGATGATGATCTCGGCCGAATTGAAGTCGATCTCAAGGAGCTTATGCAAAGGGATGAGTCAAATGGACGCATGTGGGATCGTACAGATGGCTTCAGAGCGCTGAGATCTGGCGATAACATGCCAGGGAAGCTCGAATGGAGTATTGGCTACTTTTCCAAAGCAAGGCTTCAGGAATGCCAATTCAACCAGCAGACTCACGACCCGGAAGTGAGAACAATGGAGCAGCTGAAAGATAAAGTCAGCCAAAGATGCGAGCGAAAGCTTCGAGAGGCCATTTTTAAAGGTGCTTCTGATCGTGAGGAGAGCGAACTGCAGCAGCAAAAGTTGCAAGAGCTCAAGGCAGAGCAAGACGCAATGATCATTTCGGCACCGCCGCCGGATGGATATCCCAGCGGCATCCTTAGCCTACAGATTCACAACATTACTGGCCTCGAAGTACAGAAGCTTAGCAAGGATCTCAAGGATAAAGACGGTAGTGCGAGTGACGAGGAGACCGGCGACAGTCTGCCAAGCGCGTACTGCACGGTCATCATCAACCATAACAAAACTTACAAAACGCGCACCAAGCCCCAAAATTCGAAGCCATTCTTCAATGCCAGCTGCGAGCGTTTCATTCGAGACTGGAGATCGTGCGAAGTATACGTTTCTGTTCGAGACGCGAGGCTGCACGAAGACCATCCGTTGTTGGGAATTGTCCGCCTGCCTTTACGCGAAGTATTTGAAAAACGCTCGCAAAGGAACGGATTCTGGCCCATATCTGGAGGCATTGGATACGGAAAGATCAGACTGTCCATGGTGTGGCGCAGCGTCCAGCTTCAAGCTCCGCGCAGCCTAATCGGATGGCAGTACGGCACGGTCAATGTTCAACCAATAGCAAAGAGTTCAGATTGCCCTCCGGAATTGAAGCATGCAAAACTGAAGCTGAGAACAGATATTAGCAGTGGGAAAATGTACTCCCGTGGATCTGATGTGGCCATGTGGGCCGCGAGCAAAGAGCGACCTCTCAACCTTGCCGTACAAAAGCGATACAGCAGCTGCTTTTCTATTGCCTTCAAAGATAAGAAAAAGGTGGTGGGAGACAAGGTTGCCGCGTTCAGTGTGTGCTGGTTGAAAGACCTCCCGGACGAAGAAGAGATGACTCTCGAGCTGCCAATCTGGAAAGGCGACATCAAGAGAGCTACCACGAATTGCCTGGATGAGTGTGGGGAGCGGATCGGCACTCTCAAGCTACAAGTCACATATTGGCCAGGGATGGTGGGTTTGATCTTTTTGACGTACCCTACAAACACGAGAATATGCTAACTTTTCTTCTTTCCTATAGGGCTCTGCACATTCAGAATGGGCTAATAACAATGACCATATGCGAGATGTTGTTGAAGTAGTCGACGCCGCAAGAGATGGTCTGAGAGATGACGAGCTGGAGAGAGAAGCAGGAATTGTGGACGAAGAAATTTCGAGTGACAGCGACAGCTCCGCCGACCACGACTATATACCAGATGGCAGTGCGGAACATAAACAAGGCCCGCTAGACCAGATACGAGATTATAAACGCAGAGATAAGGCCCTACACAGACAGCATCGTGGGCTTATGCAATGGAAGGTAAGAATGCCCGGACTGCGGGGGGAGAGATGTACGACACGAAGCTAACCGCGACTGCAGGCACCTCGGACAGCTAAATGGGTGAAGCACAAGCTGGACAAGGCGGAAAGCAGCGTCACGAATCTGCTCGATCACCGTAGCAAAGACGCTGGAATTGAAACTGAGGTATAACGTCGCCCTCCAAAAGAGGTGGATATCATGTAGTATTCAGAACGATCATGGTCTATAATATAATGACAGTGACTAATCTAGCTTTAATAACAACAATCACACTCAAAGAAACCCCCCCCCCCCCATTCGAACGAAATAGAACTGTGAAGAAAGACACAAGTAGAAGCATGATAAAGAGGCGGCTCCAGGATTTCCAGTTATAGGCTTTATGATAAACCCGATATTTTTTTAGTGTTAAAACAGTTGACCTTTGGCCAGTTAGTCATCTCTCGTAGACGAGTCCCCGAGCAAGTCAGCTTCCGAGGATGGTATAGGAGCGGTGTTGTTCTTACGGTTCCGCTTCGATCGCACCTCAACGGCCACGGGCTGTGGGGTAGGCTCATCGTCTTCCGGATCATCGCGGTAGCGCTCAGGGGCATCTTCGTCCAGGAAGGTAGAGGGAGCTAGCAAGGGAGCATCACTGCGGTGCCACGGAAATCTTAGACCCAAATTCAAATTCTTGATACTCTGAAGCCAGGGGATCTCAGGCAGCGAAGAAGGCCGTAGGTGGTGTTCGCAGTTTGGACAGTCTGCGGGAAGAATTTGCCAGGCAACCCACTGTAAGTAGCCGTGAATAGCGAGCCCCTGGTAGACGGCCAGAGTCGCAGCAAAGAGGTGGCAGAAGCTGCACGACGCACGTCAGCATCAACTCCTCAAGGACAGCGTAGAGGGAGACTCACAAGCTTGTCAGGATAGGCAGAGTCGCATAGGCAGCTAGCATACTAAGCGAAGCTGAGCGGCCATGGTGGGTCCATGTGAAGACGAGGACGATCATCAACGCCGCAGCAAGTATCACGTCGTGGAGAAACACCAAGATGGGATGCGTCAAGACGGCGCGGATGGAAAAGCCGCCGTGTGCGGATCCAATAGACTCGACGTCGGCATCCTGGCGGTGGCTTCTGGCAGCACGTAGCAGCGCGATCGACGTAGCAACGGAAAAGGCCTGCGGGATCAGTCCAACAGCGGGAACAGGTTTATGCGACAGGACGCCGTGGGCAATGCACAGCGCAAAGGACGGGACGAAAGACGCGACAGCGAGGATGCGCAGCGGGCGGGCAGCCGCGTCAGCGCCTGATTCCTCCATAGTAGGTGGCGGTGGTGAATAGACGACGGGCTGCAGGTGACTGGAGGGCGAGATTCGCGCGGGTTTATAAGGAGGACGGTGGGATCTCAGACAGCTCCAGCTGTCTTCAGCTGTTTACTTTTGATCGTGGCTTGCGCTGTCAGGAGGAGCTCAGCCAAATGGCGGAGAATTTAGCAGCGGAAAGAACCGCCCCCTCTCCAGCACCCCACGTCCTGGGTTGACAAGGTCAGTTAGTGCGTAGCCAATAGCGGGCTCTTGTACCTGAGCGACAGCAGCTGATTAGGGGAGTGGGGTGGCACAGTGGCACAGAGGCAAGCTTGATTCAACGACATGGCAAAGATGTCGATGGGCAGCAGGGGAACTACGCAAACTGAATAGATATTTGCCGATTATAGAGCAATGTTTGCATGAAATATGATAGATTTAGAGATGCCGTAGGTGAGTAATTGTATTTCGTTTTAACTGTAGTTATTTTTCACTAGATGCTGTGGACTTTTTGCGCTGACAACTGCTGCAGAACATGAGAACACCAAGCGTATAAGTGGCCGGGATTGCCTACCACCAACCAGATATTCATCGCCCAACGACCCCCCCGCGTATGAACTGCCGTTGCCTGGCCGTCGATTGATTTTCATCTGATGTTGCCAACTGGATACCAGTGTTTAGATCTGCCAATGAGCATCGTAGTGAGGGAAAAGTGAGAGCCAAAGCTGTTTCATCTGTCACGACCTGGCAGCTGGCGAACAGTCACGCATACAATAACTGACGAAAAAGTGAAAAAACAACGCTTAATTGGCCAAAACTTGCTCAAAGCCATTTGGCTGCAGATTCTGAGAAAAAATAAACAAATATCCCCCAAGCCCCCGGGCTTTTCCCTCTTCTCTCTCCCCTTTCCTTCTCCAGTTACCATCATCATCAAGACCATCACAAGAAACAAGCACACAAGCGAAAGAACGACCTCACCACTGACAGACAAAATGGATTACCAAACCATTTTCACCATCTTGTTCGACCTCGCCCTGTTGTACCCGTACCTACGGGCTCTTTTCCCCTTTGTGACCAAAATGGCCATCGCCCTCTGGCCATTGGTTTCCTCCTACCTCTCCTTTGTCGCAGCATTCGCCGCGGACAAGAACTTTGTCGTCGCTGTGGTGTCTTGGCTCTCCCTACTTCGGTACTGGAAGCCCTGGGCCGCTGCGACGGCTGACCTACGTGAGGAAGTCGATCTCGCGATTGACCTCGTATTTCTCGTGTGGTTCCTGATGGGCGTTCCAATCATTGTCATGACAATCTGGTTCGGCCTGATGGGAGTTCTTCGTCTTGCCGGCAACGAAATAGTCCGCCGAATCCATGACGCCATGGACTTCGAAATCGACCTCACGGATTACATCGTCAAATGCTACAGCCCCATGACGCCAGGGTCCACCGGTGATCGCATCATGGCCCTGCAATTGGCAGCCCAAAAATACGACAAAGAACTCGTTTGGCAACGTACCCCCTCGCACTTGTACCTGTACCTCCTCGACCGACATCGACCGGACCCTATCTTTGGTAGACGCCCGCGCCGCGCCGTCAAGGAGCCGTCCTTCACAGACGAACAGTTGCGAGCCCAAAAGGAGTTCAAGAAAGTTGTTATGGAGCGCGCCAGACAAGTCTTGGCAGCAAGGAAGAACGGAGGAACCACCGTTGAGCAACCGGTTATCGATCTGAAGCCGACAACATCCGACATCGAAGAGCACGCCCCGGCTGCTCCATCAGTGCCTCAGCCAAGAGAGACCCAGTCTTCTGCTTGGCCCACTGATCCCGAGTCTGAGAAAGTCACCGACGACGTGACGATTGCCAACGGACCAATAGAGACCGAGGAACCCGCGGACAGGACACAGTCCAGAGGTGAAGGTCTGGTCGGACCCAGCCCGAAAGCACCAGAGCCCGAGGCCTCATCTGGGGTGGAAGGCAATGGCTTGCTGGAGGGTGACGAAGACAGCCGAGCTGAGGAACCGGAGAGCTCGCATGAGCAGGAAGGTGAAAGCTCCGCCGAGGAACCCAAGTCCTCATCTGGGGAGGAGGGTGAAGGCCTGGCCGAGGAACTTGAGTCTTCATCTGAAGAGGATGGTGAAGGCCCGCTGTACAAAGTCGACACAGCCAACGACCTCGAGATCTCATTTGAGGTGGAAGGCGAGGTGCCATTGTCGACAGCCACGGTACCCGAAGCGGCCCAGGAACCGGAGTCCTCGTATGAGGAGGAAGGTGAAAGCCTGCTGAACATCGACACAGCCCCAGCCGAGGAACCTGATACCTCCATGGAGGTGGATGGTGAAGGTTGGTCCACCATGGCGCCTGTCCCAGAGTCGTCGTCTGACGATGGACTCCCAGTCGCCGGTGGCAACATGGACGAGACCTCCCATGGGGTGGAGTCCGACGTTGAGATGGCTGATGCCGAGCCCCTCGCGGGGATGGCGGTACCAAGGCCATCATATGATCTGTGTATGGACGTTTCCAACTCTCAGGAAACCATCCTGCCATTGGAAGTCGCGGCGGCATGGCCTCTTGCTGGTCAAGAGCCTGTCAGCTGTGACGATACCCGCGGATGGTTGGACGTGTCGCCTGCTCTTCAAAGCGCTCAGAACGTCGTCGAGGCCCAGTAGGACGGGACCGACTTTACGACTGAGCTCTCAGCAGCTGCTGACTGCCATTCATACCTGGAGGTGGATTATGCCACCATGGATCCCGACCTTCTCGATCGTCAAATGGACGATCTTCTTTCCGGCGATGCCAACGGAACGCAACCCGCAACCGCCGACTCCTGGTTCGAGGAGTACGAGGCGTGGCTAGCAACCATTCCTGCGGTCGCCGATACCACCACCGCCGCCAACATCATCGACGAAGACGAAGAGATGGCAGACGCCGGATTGGCCCCACGTTGGGGATCATACCGAGGCGCGCCTGATTTTGATTCGGACGATGATGACGACTCGGTCACCGACGAGGAGTCGCCTATTTCCGACTCCTTCGTTCCATCCGGCCTTCGGGCGTCTGGCATGGACGAAGAAATGGCCTCCTTGGACAGAGTTGGCAGCGAAGTGCCCAACACCGACGTAGAGTACCTTACTGCAGCTATTGCTCAGTATACTCTTACCGGGGTGGAGGACATCATCATCATCGACGAGCGGCAACCTTCCCAGGAAGATGTCGACATGGTGGAGTTCCAAAAGCTACTCTCTCCTGTCATCGTTTTTAACAACATGACAGAGCCGGCGGAGCCCACTGACAACGCGACGGAGCTCAACAGGTCAATCCCCCCTGTTATCGAGATGACGGAACCCGAAGAACCAACCCCAACTGTCGTCTATGCGACAGGGTTCGAGGGGTCAATTTCCCACGTCGTCGAGATGGCAAAGCCTGAAGAGCCAATTTCCCCCGTCGACGACATCGTTCCGGATGCCGCTCCAAACTCACCCGACCAAAGCGTTTCGCCCCCGCGAACACCTTACATGGGTGAAGATGATGAAGATTGGGATGAGCAGGAGGACTCAATTGATCTGGAGGAGATGTTCGATTTCATGCTGGAGCGTACGCCTCCGCAGACTCCGACACGCGCCAGATCAACGAGTGATTCAGCGGCTGAGTTTTCCGGCGAGGATTCCCCCTCGTTGGAACTTTCCCCTACTTCGCTCGTGCTCTCGCCTGGGTCTTCCCTCGCTGATGAGCTTGAGGCCGCCATGCTCGCGCGGACACCACCACGATCGTTTTCTCGATCGCCGTCACCAGACCAGGACGTGCCCCTCTGGGCGTTCCCCCCTGACATGGTGGACAATTCAGCTGGTGCCGCCACCAGTCTCTCTTTGAACGATCTGTTCAACAATCGTCAGACAATCGAGGCCAACCCTCCGACCGAAACCGCCGCTGACGACGTTTCGAACGAGAATTCAGCCTCGACGGATTGCATACCTGGACCGGACTCAGTCACAGAGGCGCAAGAGCCACCTTCAGGGGATCATACCCAGGCGGGCAGCTCCGAGTCCCCCGACGAGGACGCCACCCTGGCCTCTGAAGCAGTTGTTGATGAAGAGCAACAACCTGAGACCGAGTCCCCAACTCCAGTCACAATCCCGACGATCATAGTCACTCCTGAGCCGAACCGAATGAAAGAGGTCGAGGTCGCGCCCATCCGGATGGGAGGACTCCTCCTCCCTGGCGGAAATCTAGTTCTGCCCGCGACTCCCGCCCCCATGATCCCGTTGCCGCAGCAAGTCAAGACTCCCGACGCAGAAGAGATGAAGAAGCAGAAGGAGGAGAGCTTAGCTCGGGACCTGCGCAACGTCATGAGGAGGCGCCGACCTGCTTCACTTTTTCACCCCAAGCTACCGCAGAAGGCTTCGGCCCTCATCCGCTCACCAGACGCCGCAGAGAGAGAAGCCCAGCTTCGATCTCCGCAGTCCTTCCATGCCTTGTCTCGCGCTGGAAGCGACGCTGATGGTGGAGTGGATGCCGAAGACGAAGGAGCGGCAAAGGTGATTCTCGCTTCGCCCGCCGTTATGAAGGCGATTCGAGCGAGTGAGGCTCGGAGAGATGTTCTGCATGAGGGCAATGCAGACGAAAGATGATGCCTGGCGCTCACTTTCTTTTTTTTTTCTTTTCTTGTTTCTTAATCATAATGATGGATATGATGATCAACAATATTCTAGCTCCCCGACTGCTTTTTTGGAGTTTTCTTGTTTCGGTTTTTCCTTGTGGACTCTGGAGTTTTCTTCTTGTTATTCGGAGTTACGGTGTTGAGATATCTTGGGCTTGCGCAGGTCGAATCACTTCATTTCTTCTTTTTTTGGAGTTGAGCGCATTCGTGTCAAACTTCTTCTTTTTTTGGATACCCGCCGAGACAATCAACCAACATCTACTACATTTTGGATATACCGACCGGAAAAGCAGCTGAGCTTGGCTCTCCTCAGGGATTTTTACTTCGATGGTTTTGTTTCTTTTTGGGCACCGAGAATTTTTGTCTTCTGTCAGAGACTTGGAACGCGGACGTCATTCATTATTCATTATACGCCGACCAATTTGCTTCTTTTGCGCCCTGTCATATGCATATTGGGAGGATATGCTTTGACACACACACACACTGTTTACGAACCATCGAAGAGAGCTTTATATTGCATTTTTATTTTTTTTGGGACATGCCATTCAGACAACCATACATACACATCATTGTACAGCACTCTCGTTTGCTTGTCTTTGTCGCTGAATTGGCTTTGCTCCCCGTGTCAACACTGGCACATTGATGGTAACCAGAGCCCCATGAGATTTATACTCTCTTGCTTCTGTTTGGACCTTTCTCTACTTTTTTATCGACGAGCAACTTTTAGCATCATTCTTCTTCTTCTTTGCTTTGCTCAGTCGACCACACAGAAGGGGGCTCACATGGGAAAGAGACAATACGCACAGATGAACATTCATTCTACTTCAATTCTACTTCAAGCATCATCGTCTGCGTTTGTCACTTTTCCAGTGTCTGGAAATGTCGAAATCATCTACACAGCTCGACACCAAAGACACGAAACTTCGGGGAAAATCGTTGCGATACATCGGAACGGCAGCGCAAGTTTTTGAACTACTTCATTCGCCTACTGTTCCACTCGCAATGGTGTCGAACGCCGTCGCCTATCAAGAGTCTTCTTACGACGAGCGTTTGACAAAATCACATTCAGTCAGCACCGCGATCGGGAAAGCAAAGCAGCAACTAGCCACAGCTACAGCACCGGCTATTTCTTCCACTACTCAAGCATTACAACTTCACTCTCGCTCTTTGCTTTCCTGTTCGCAACTGTGTCGCTGCCAATTCAACTTTACACTGCTCTATTCAGACAACATGGCAGCGACACATTGAGAGCAAAACTTCGGTCTATTCTGGTCTATCCTGGTCTATTTTGGTTTGGTCACAACCTCAGCCTTGTCAAACAAACAAAATTCTGGTTCAAGCACATCTACATTCGCGCCAGTGGTACTACTCAACTACCACTTTCATTCAAACCCACTGGCTCGAGCACGATACCACTTCAAAGAAAACTTTCATTCAAGCATGTTTGTATTCGCGCCAGTGGTACAAATCTACTACCACTTTTCACAAACCCACTAGCCCGAGCAGACTTCCAGTTCATACAAGCCCACTGGCTCAAATAGACTGCCACTCCAAACCAACCACTGCCTCAAGCCAAACAACCAGACCAAACCAGGAAAAGTCCAGGATACACCAGACCATATTGTGGCAAAACAGCCTTCCACAATCTACACAGCTGCGATATGGTTATCTTTTTGCTCTCGCAAGACGGTAATCTTGCATATGATATCGGCAGGGGAACACAATTCTTTTTCTTAGAAACAAATTGGCCGTTATCAGACTTCTACATTCATGGAAGCTTTTTCATCGCGAGATTCCCGTCTTTTGTCAAAGGCCAACTTAATTGTTGAGCCTCCACTTACCTACTCGCCTTTGACACATCATATTGGGGAAATTTCACACATTTGTCGAACAACACTTTCATCAAGCTTATCTACGCTTCGCTTCGACAATCAATATTGGGAACACACTCTACACATTTTATCTTGGGATTCAACATGATCGAAAGACATTCTATTCCTTGATATACCAACCGCTGGGGAACTTTAGGAGGATCACAAACAGCTTCAGCTACTTCAGGCTGGATCCTCCTTCAAACACAAAAACATCAACAGGGAACTTTTGGGGAGATCAGAAGCCGCAAGTCATCATCAACTTTCGCCTAATCTCCTCAAACATCGAGAACTATCGCACCATCGGTTGTCAGAACAAACTTATACTCTGGGACCTGACATCAAGCCACAAATTATCATGGCTACGCGATAGTTCTCAATTGTGTGTCGATCACTACTTACTCACGACGACACACAATCAACGGGGACTTGCCAGAAATGAGAGATACCAAAAAATACCATTACTTTCTCCTCATTTCGTGGCACAAACACATCAAAATCGGAAAACGCCAGAGAACGAGACGCAAAAAGCTCTTGTTCATGACAAACAAACATCGTCTTCTGCTCTCTCTCGGCACTCATCGGAGACTTCTTGCTAGCACAGGCACTGCGTAGCGATACGACCAAGAAATCTTCACATCACTGCGCACAATAACCATCTTACCACTTCATTCTCGAACCATTTGCCCAGCAGAAATCTCCGAGCTTCATGACACCAAACCATGAGCTCTCATCGGTCACTCGGGAGCCGATTCACGCTCAAACTGCTCATCGCCTTCCGAGACCACACGGTGGTGAACATCAACCTCATCCAACAACTGATCCTCCTAGGAGACGGCTTCAAACATGATCCAACTTCAAACCACAAAGTTCATGTCGTCTCCCATGGAGTTGAACAAGAGTCGAACTTATCACTCAAGCTCATGATGACGGTTCGATGCCCACCACCACCTCCAGCCAAAACAAATTTACAATGCTGGAACCCAATGTCTAGGCTGATCAAAACACAATATTCACGCCGTTACGACTTGGACAAACTCAGCCTTGGCTGCCCTCCGCAGGGACCGGCACCAAACGGGAGAATAAAAAACTAAATCTCTCGAATTGGTAACAAGCCAAGGCTGCCCTTCTTGGATGATTTGTCGACAAACAAATCATTTTCAAACCCACTTCTACGGAATGGAAGAAAACATAAAACCACAAACACAATATGGGGGCCAACAAACTGCCACGGCCCGCCCTCTGAATGGACTGGTCCCAAACGTGAGGACAAAGAATCTCACGAATTGGGAGCAGGTTTCGTTGGCGGCCCCCATTCACAATCGAGTCAAATCATCCAAGAAGAAGCATGGGGAAAAAAAACACAGAGTCTGGCTGCCCTCCATTGTGGATTGAAACATGTTCACTTTGGACTGGCCCCAAACGGGAGGCAAAAGAATCTCTTGAATTGGGAGCAGGCCATGACGAACCCATGGACAAACAAAGCAAACAAACAAACAAACATGACCAGCATTGAATCAAATTACAACAAGCTTGGTCATTATGAGAAGAGGAAGAGATACGAGGCTGGAAACAAAACAACGACCCATCTCAACCAACTCCTCTTCTCAGCTCCGAACACGGAAGACACAAACATGGTCTTCAATCGGACTCGGGTGCACGGAATTACTTTCTACCACTCCCATGCGCCTGAAAAGACATACTACAAACCACAAACATCACCAAAAAAAATCACAACCACAACCACAACAACAAACAACAATGGAAAAAAAGGGAGAGAAAAAAGAGAGAGAGAAAAAAGACACGCCGCACATAAAAGGTGCGGCAGAGGCAACGTCATAAAATGACAGCCAGAACAATGAACTTGGGGTGGAAAACACATTCATATGATGGTCTATCGGCGATCTATCGTCTACTAGTATCTACTTTTGACCTTCATCCATCCATTCGAACTACTGGTCCGCGGCGAGTCTCTCGCATCGGGAGTACCGCCATTCTTGCTGCCCACAGCCTTTGGATCAAAAACTCCGTTGCCCGGCATACTTGCGTCCTTCCATTCATCGTCATCAAGGACCTCCCAGTCAGGAGCGGGCGCGTCGCCAAGAAGCTTCTTCTTCAGCTTATCGGCAAGCTTCAACGGGCTAGGCAGCCGGAAGGACTTTGTCAGTTCGGTTCCTTCGTCGCCAGAAAGGCTGTAATAAGTCGTGCCATGCGCATAGCGGCCGATCCAGCTCTGATTCGAATCGGCATTCTGGCCTCCAACGTTAACATCTACTGCCGGGGCGCCCATCGAAAAATTGATGGCACCGGTCTGCATCTGATTATTCATCGACAAATTATGCAAGTTCCGGCCCATGTTGCAAATGTCCTCAAACGAAGTCTTGTCTCCCACAGACACGCCCTGCGAACAGCAGAGCCAAGCGACATCATAAGCAAGCAACGTGGTGCCTTCGAGGAACAACGAATAGGCAGCAGGGTCCTCTTTGGAGAGCTGCGGGAGAGGTTTATCCACGAACAGAGGGCGAGGTCGGGGGACGTGGGAATTGGCAAATGGGGACTCAGACAACGGAGTCGGGGCAAGGAGAGCGCCGGGGAATGAAACGTCGCCATGGCGATAGGAACTTGGGACGGTGAACATTGTTGGTCGCGGGTAATCGCGGTGAGGGAGGACGATCTCGGCAGGGAGGCGGATGGAAAGGTAGTGGGAAACTAGCATGAGGACATGGGCTATGTGAGCGAGAGAGGTTGAGATAGTCTCGGGCGAAAGAGCTGGGAAAAGTCAGCATATATCTCGGGCGGAGGTTTTTGGTTCCTGTCATTTCTCTCTTCTTCTGTTCTTGCCACCGTTTCTTTTCTCCTGTCTTTTCTCTCTCTCTTCCTTATCTCTCTCCTGTTTTCCTCTTTCTCTGTTGCTTCATGTTGCTTCTCTCTCTTCTTCTCTCTCTGTCCTGTATTATGCCCTGCAACACTTCTCCGGATCTTGTCTATCTTTCTTTGTCTTTTTTCTCTTCTTCTTCCATCTGCTCTTTTCTTCTGACTATATATGTCTCCCTTTTGTCTTTTCATACCTCTTTCCCTCGACTCTCTCTTTAGAGATGTAGAGGGATCAAAGAGATATATACCACATATTTTTGCCTTTTTCATACCTCTTTCCCTCGACTCTCTCTTTAGGGACGGAGGGGGATCAAAGAGATATTTCCATATGTCTTTGTCTTTTCGTACCTCTTTCCCTCGTCTCCCTCGTTAGGGATGAAGGGGGATCAAAGAAATACATTCCATACATACTGTGGTGGCCAAGAACAGAGAAGAAAGATGGATGACATGAAGAACCGGAGGATATTGGAAAGAAGGAAAAGAAGGAGATTTGGGGTTACTCACAGTTCATGCTGGTTAGGTCTACAATGGGAATCTTGCCGAGATGATATTCGTAGCGCCCCGTGCCGCTTTTCTTCGTGATCCTCTTAAGCCCGTAGAGCCGGACAGCTTCCGTACACAAAAAGCCACGAGTAGAGGCCATATCCTCAGCACTCTGCGACCATCGGAACTTGAGCATGCTAATCGACTTCTCTACCTCCCTGAGCTGCTTAGCTCTGCGCTCCACGATGCCGGCGGAGACGGAGGCCAGGTCGGATCTCCGTCGAGCAATGGCCGCCTTTCTAGCCTGGATCTCATCCCTGGCCGCCTTGATGTCGTCGCGAAGCCTATCCGCGGCGGCGAGGATCTGATCAGTCTTTTGCTCAGCCGCATCTCTGTGCGCAATGATTTCGTCCCAGGTATGCTTGTTTGGCTTGGATGTATCGTCCAGGAGCTCGTCGATCTGCGCCTTGAGCGACTCATTATCGAGCATCAGCTGCAGGTGCTTCATGCGGCCCTCGTAGATCCTGTTGCGGGCATCCACGGCGCAGAGGAACGGCCGGCGCTGGGCGTCATGCGGGTGGTGGCAGATGTCACACTCCATATCGCAGTACCTGATGGCTGCAGCTGCCGAGACTGAGATGGCGAGTTGAGTGATGGCTGGGATTATATATGGCGGGATGGTGCAGGCAGCTGTGGACTATATGTAGATAATGGCCGATGACGGAAGAAGAGCGTAGAAAAGGCCGAGTCGAGAGATTTATACTTTGGTCCAGTCTGCATATACTTTGGGTGAACACGTGTGAATATCGGGCCGTTGGACGCGAGTGAAGCCTCTTTGAAGCATGCGACTTTGACTTGATGCTTGAGCCTTTGAATAGAGCAGAGGTTGAGGTTTAAAGGGCATGAGATCACGGGGTGCGATAACGACATGGCCGGCAGCTGAGCTGTCCAGACGCCACTGCCGGGCCTGGCCACCCCCCAGAGCCCAGGGCGGAGGCTGCTGTGCTGCGCGGCTCCAGTTGGCCACGAGCGCTAGGCAGCGGCCTGTAGGGCTCCACTGTGGCCAGCGGCAGCAAAGGCGCTGCGTCTGGAAATCCGGCGAGGTTGTCGTCGATCTCCCTCTCAAATCGCAGTGAGCTCCACGTTCAACAGCGACAGTGACGCTATCGCCCATCACGGCAGCTAGCGCGGCCCATTCACCGGACGATGCTTGTTCTTGTTCATCGTCCATCCTTCCTTGTCTTTACTGCCGGCTTTGTTAGACTTTCACTTTTACAGCCACACTCGCGCTACATTCGTTGCACTACGGCAGCCTCGAAAGAGCACTGCAGAGAGCCGTGCTAGTCGATCGACGCTCCGCAGCGATTCATTCTCCCTTCCAGCACAGCAGCCAATACCGAGGCGCACTCTTATCCCTTTCTCTGGCCCCTTCTTGTCCACGCCAAACAGCTGCCACAGTTCACGCCAAGGGTCATCATCTCAGATCCACTGCAGCCCAAGCATCATCAGCTCCATCATGGCCTCACCAAAATCGCCCAATGGCGCGGGCCGCCTCCCCGACTACGGGACGAAAGAGGACCTCAACGCCAAGGATGAGACAGCCGTATTAGATTTCGAGAGGCCACGCTTTTCACACGCAAAGACACCCGATCTATCGGCCGAGTCGCAGAACGGCAGGCTGACACCAAACCCTCCCGCCGTTCTGGGTCCCTTCGATTGGGACGACTTTGAGGCACGGTATGAAAAGGCTTTGATGGACGCGGATGAACAAGAGCGAGAAATCCTCAAAGAAGCTGAAGGCCTTGCCAAGGTTAGATACGCTGCCTCTTGTTTGTGTCATCCATCTACATGTTATGCTAAAACAAACCAACTCTTTGTGCAGTATTTCCAGATATGGTCTTCAGCTGCATCAGCTCATGACGACGAGCGAGCCGTGAAGCGTTTGCAGACGCGACAACGCTTTGTGAATATTTCTGAGGAAAAGATGGCTCAAAAGCAGCAGCATTGTAAGCACCCACGCACAGTTATTGACTTGATATGTGATTCTAGAACTAATAATTGGCCAGACGAGGAAGTCGTGCGTGCGTTTGAGAGTGCATTGGCGCTGCTTCGGTCTACATAGATTGAGCTGGCTGGAACGCCCTTTGCGTCACATCAGGCTGATGAGAAAATATCCTCCAATGCTCTAACCTGTTCCTCTGTCCCCTCCCTCAGTTTTGGTATATATGCACAGCGCAAATGTCGGTTGAGTGCAGCAATATTCGCTGCCTCTTCGCTATCGCGTCAGGCAGCAAACTGGGGCACGTGACCAAGAGGTGTCTTCACGGTCGCGCTCAGTCCCGCCATTCTACGCAGCGTCGGCCTAATCTTTTCTCAGCCAGGATGCCAACCAACGAGCTCTCATTCAAAATTCCACAGATATCCAGTGACGAACTATTGGAATTCCAACAATGTCACTTTTCAAACGAAGCTGCCGCTGATTTTGAGCAAAGCTTCACAAGTCTTCCACCACAACAAGTATCTGAGGATCAGTTCTACGAGGAATGGGGGGAGGAGGATGAAGAGGATGACGGTCTCGGCTACTATGAAGACGGCGTAAAACGAACTCTCACAGATGAGCAGATCGCAATATTTAGGCACTCGGAGCTGAGGGAACTCGAACGGCAGCGAGAAAAGCAAGCTCAGGCCAGATCAGGCACGCTACGAGATGCGTCTGCAAATGAAACACATACCGCATCTCCCCATGACCCGAGTGCGTCCACGAATTCTCGAAGCAAGAAGAAGAAGAAGAAGAAATCCAAGGCGGTAAAGCAAGAGCCTAAGCCAGATCTACGGAAGCGAACCTGGGACGTTGTTGAAGCTGGGCTCGACTCCCTCGACTATGATTAAAGCAGAACTCATGATATATGATGGCGAGCAGATGGCGTAGGTGCCATCTTGACATGTGCGGCCAAATTTGCAAGTTTTCGCTGCCCGCACATGATAATTGGAACTCAGCGGTAAGTATCATCTGTCTTTTCCTTTTCTTTTCTTTGTCATTCCAGAAATACTTGAAACGCATATGATGAAAACCTTTGTATCGTCATCCTTAGTCAGATCGCACATGCAAGCTCGACGAACCAACGACCAAAACTGGGGAGGGTTGGCAAAAGCGGCGTGACGAGACATATAATCTTCTCTCTGAGGCTACACATTTTTTCTTCCCCTGCTCAGCTGTTGAGACTGTTGATTTTGAACTTTAGAATTCAGGCTAACATGGAGACCAGAGCATAGGTAGCAAATGCGGCTGACAAGATATGACGAAGTGGCTGGCCGGTGGGAACAGAACGCAATGAGATACTAATGTTCGTGTCTCATCCAAAGAAGATTACAAATTTAAAAAAAAAAAAAAAAATTGACAATTGCACAAGAGATGGCCTCACTTGATAAATTGCATATGCCCCCTGGTGGAGTAGAAACGTTCCAACGAAGCATTGAGCTGTAGTTACTACACAGTCATTCAGTATAGCTATAGGTATCAACTATAGATCCAGTAACAGCTACGGCCAAAGCCACAGCTCTTCAGCTTCAGCCTCAGTGACTGAAATGATGCATGCATACTCCGTACACCCAACAGCAACTCAATCTACAGCATGCCCAAGCCTTAAACGCCCGATTCACATGTATCCGTGCTACCCAAGGCCGCCGGGCATCCTGACTCAGCTCAAATCTCTGTCCGCTGGCACCGAAATCAGCTAAGCGATAAGCGCTGCAGCCAATAGCAGACTCTTATTGGCGCTAATATGGGGCTCTTCTGGCGGCACATCCCATCCCACCTTTGGATTCTCATCTGCGTCGCCAGAAGAGCGATCCTCGCCTGAATCACCCTCCCGCGCGGCCATCGTCCAGCGCAACAACATACTTTTCTTCATCCTCATTGCGTCGCGTGCCTGCGACTCCTTCAGCCAAGATGGCGCGCGTCTACGCCGACGTCAACCAGAACATGCCCCGCAGCTATTGGGACTATGACAGCGTCAACATCAGTGCGGAGATCCCCCGTCCCCATGGCCACGCGAGCTGGGTTGCAAGAGACCGGCGCTAACATGCTGAGCAGGCTGGGGTGTTCTCGAGAACTACGAAGTCGTCCGCAAGATCGGTATGTGGCTTCCCTGAATCCGTCCGCCCGGGGCCGCGTCGCGTGGCCGTGCCCTACGCGTAGCTAACTGGAAGATGCACAGGGCGAGGAAAGTACTCGGAGGTTTTCGAAGGCATCAACGTCGTCAACTACCAGAAGTGCGTCGTCAAGGTTCTCAAGCCGGTCAAGAAGAAGAAGATCAAGCGAGAGATCAAGATCCTGCAGAACTTGGCTGGCGGGCCCAACGTTGTTGCACTGCTTGACGTCGTGCGAGACTCACAGGTGAGCAGATGACGGGCATGATTGGCAAGGCTGTGGATGTGGCGGCGAGCTGACAGAAGGGGGTAAACTCCCCTGGCGGAATTACAGAGTAAGACTCCGTCTTTAATTTTCGAGTATGTCAACAATACCGACTTCCGAAGCCTCTATCCCAAGTTCAACGACCTTGACGTGCGATTCTACATTCTCGAGCTGTTAAAGGCTCTCGACTTTTGCCACAGCAAGGGAATTATGCACAGAGACGTAAAGCCTCATAACGTTATGATCGATCATGAGAACAGAAAGGTACATTCCCTCCAAACAGAAAGCATGAGGCATGCCATGTTTGCTCCGGTGTACTAATTTGCGGGGTACAGCTGCGTCTTATCGACTGGGGTCTGGCTGAGTTCTACCATCCTGGAACGGAATACAACGTCCGTGTGGCCTCTCGTTATTTCAAGGGCCCCGAACTGTTGGTTGATTTCCAGGAGTACGATTATAGTCTCGATATGTGGAGTCTCGGCGCCATGTTTGCGTCCATGATTTTCCGCAAGGAGCCTTTCTTCCATGGTAACAGCAACTCGGACCAGCTGGTTAAGATCGCCAAGGTCCTTGGCACCGACGATTTGTTTGACTATCTTGACAAGTACGAGATTGAGTTGGATGCTCAGTATGATGATATTTTGGGACGATTCCAGAAGAAACCTTGGCACAGCTTCGTTACATCGGAAAATCAGCGTTTTGTCTCTAACGAAGCCATTGATTTCCTCGATAAACTGCTGCGTTACGACCACCAGGTTCGTTTTTCATCCCTTGCTCTTTTTTTTTACCCACTCTTCTGACCAGATGAAACCAACATAGGAGCGTCTGACCGCAAAGGAAGCTCAAGCCCACGCCTATTTCAACCCTGTTCGAGACCCAGAGGTTTTCAAGCAAAACTTGATCGGCGCTAATGGAGGACCGTACAAGTCCTGAAATGGCTACGGTGCTTTATTCTCTCCATGATCTTTGAAATATCGCAATCTTTCTGGCCTCCTTTTTCCCGTCACCGGTGCTTGAACCATGACCTTTTCAAAAGATGAAACTCCAACTCTTTCGGCTGGACTGGGCTGCCTAATAAACTTCAATGGGATGAATCAATGGAAATAAACGAAGAAAAAAAAACGAGGGGCAAACACTTTTTTTTTATGATGAACGGTAACGTTTCTGCGGCTGTCGAAGCGTGCAGGAATTATGATAGGAAACAACAATATTTTCGGTGGCTGGATATGAGAAAGACAGCAAGCGGTTAGGAAAACACTACAGCGAACAGAATTTCTCTATTCCCTAACTCTCCCCTTTCCATTCCCCTTTCCCTCTCTCCAACATATTTTTCACCAGTTTGTGAAAACAAGAAAACAAACCTAGAGCAAGCGAACTTTGCACTCAATCGGTCACAAGTTCAGCAAGCTCGGAGCAGCAAAGTCGGTCTACGGCGTTTCAGGAAATTTGGGCATTTGCAAAGCTCGGGTACGAGGCAGAGAAGGGGATGGAGGGAGGGAAGGGCTTTTCACCCATAGTTTCTCGCTTCCCCTTTTCGACGTTTTGGAACAATTTATTTGATTTGCGGTTAGCTAATATGTAGGTAGCGTGTAATACATCGTCATTCCACACTACCCTTTTATCCTCCCTATTCTCCCAGTGAAAAAAAACCCCAAGATCTCCAGATATGTTACTCCATCTGCCCAGTCCACTAGCTATGCCTTTAAACACCACCAATCAATTCTGCTTTTCTCTCTTTTAAAAACGCCTGTTCTCTCTCCTTGGAAACGATAAAGGCTAGTCACGATCTTTATAAACACGTAAAGCAAAAATCTCGTCCACATCTATATCCATCCACTCCACATGCTCTCAAAGAGCCACCAGGCGTCTTGATAATGCTCCCAGGGCTAATAGGCTCGGTGGGTCGCTTCTTAACTGGCGTATGATACACCTCTCTGGTGCGAGAGCTGGATTTCCATAATTTCCGCTCGGTTGTCCGTGCTGCAGAGCTAAGCAACCTAGGCATAGCAGCTAGGCTGCGGCCCAGCTCGTCAACCTCCTCATCTTCGTCATCAGATAGCAGAGACAAAATGGAGTGTCGAGAAGAAGGAACCTTCAAAGAATGGCGATTCGAGTGACGAGGTGTTTGGGGAGGGTTGCTCAAGGATGGTAAAGATGTGACGGGGCCAGATATCTTGGCTTCGCCAGCAGAGGAGGGCCCTGAGTGAGTAGACGAGATACATTTTGAGAGGCTCTTGGTTGGAGAACTTGGAGGCAGCATCGAGAAGTGTTTCGAAGGAGATTGTATGATAGCTCGAGCCACCACTTCAGGGGGGGGTGTGTCACGTCTAGGGGAGGGAAGGGCTGGTTCCATAGGTATAGAGGCTCTAGTGATTGGAGAAGATTCGACCGGGGAAATTTCATCTGACGTCTCGTAGGAACTGTCCTCAATAACTATGGGGGTTGTTGCAAGCTTCGTCAGTTGGCGTCTCTGACTGGAGGCTGTAGCTTCCGGGGTATCCTCGTCCATACGAGCACACGGACTTGAAGAGCGAATGTCTGCAGATCGCCGATACCTAGACCTCCGTGCCGAGGTGTATGAAGTCTGAGGCTTGTCATCAAGAGACACGTCAAGAGTAATGCGAGAGAGGAAACGAGTAGGAGAAGAAGACAATGGCGCCACGCCACTTGAGTCTTCGGACGGGATATTGAGGCGTCGGCTCGAACTCGTACCACTCGGGGACGTATCATCAATGACGTCTCTTGTATCCGTGTTCTCTCTGTGAGAATAATCCGCCTTTTTTGTTTTGCGACTTGCAGGCAGGTCGACTCTTGCAGTTGTTTGAGTCTTGATATTGTGGATTTCGCGTAGTGGGAGCGTATCTTTGAGTGTATTGTTGGAAGCCGTTTTTCTTAATTTTGACAGCAACGTGGGAGCTTCGTCGTCCGAAAGAAGGCACGCGGAATCTGCATTCTTGCGGGGAAATACTTCTGGTATTGACGCACAAGATTCTTCATGAATATCTGGCTGGCGGGTTTCCTTTGCACGTAGTGTCGGCAAATCACCACGGAAGTTTGTCTGGCTTTTTGCTTCTTCTTTTTCTTTTTCTCCTTTTTCTCCTATCTCTTCACTTTCTTCTTCTTCGTCTTCTTCAAACCCTTCTTCATCTTCAGCAGCAGAGTCTGGGATATAATCTTCCTCCGGCGCAGCCAAGACAGGCCGCTTCTCAAGGGCATCCTCATCTACCATAAATTGACCGTCATTCCTGTTCCGGGAATATGCCACCTCCTTTTCAGCCCTCTGCTCCGCCAAGACATCGGCCCAAGAAATTTTGTTGAGGAATTCCACTTGCTTCCTCATGCGTCCAGAACGCCTTCGGCCATCAGCCTCATCGAGCTGTTTAGCCGTGGACAGTTGTTGGCGGGTCTGGTTGGACCTTTGTGACGGTATCTCATCATCTAGATGAGGAGCTCTCCTTGGAATTTCAGCGACTCGAACCAGAGCGTCATTCCTCGTTAAGTCTTCATCAGGCCTTTGCTTTCTCTTTCTAGCTTTTCGAGTACTTTGTGTAGACTTATAGCCGCTATCACTCGAACCCCCTTCCACTCCTTTCTCTTTGAGTTCTTTGCTTGTCTCTGAAGACGGGAGACTGACGTTCAAACGCTTGCCTCTCTTGGCAAGATTCATTTCGATTTTACCAAAGCCTTCAATCTCCTTAGACCTTTTCCCTGTCAGAATCACATCTTCATCTTCGTCCTCGTCCTCTTCTTCTCTCTTGTCATCATCTTCCACAGCCTTTGCGGGTGATAACAACAGCGGATGTCGAAGGACTTTCTTCGTCTTGGTGAGTAGATGTTTGCCAAATGTAGCCGCAAACACGGACTGAAGCGGCTTATCCTCTTCATCTCGAAACTTAGACCGAGGTGCCCAAATCGAGCTTTGGCCGCTTTGCGCAGGAAAATCATATCGGCTTGCTTTCATCGGGAACTGCTGGGGTTTGGGCTGGTGGACTGCAAATAAATCGGGTTTATTCCATAAAGGATCAGAATACTGGCCAGAAAGGCTCCATGGCTCCATAGCAAATGGCGAGCGATCGAAAGAGAGTGGCGAAGAGGAAAATGGCAACTGCCCGATGGGCTCTAAATCCAAGATATTGCCTGGTGGAATCTTGTGCGGCAAGGCGCGCAAAGCAGTTCTGGAAGCGCGCGATGCATTTCCTGACGATGATCCCAACACCAAGGCTGTCGAATGCGATTCGCGAGGCGCTTCGCGGCCCTGTATTATGCGATCCTCATCTTCTTCATCCTCATCTAAGCCATTGTTGTTTTGAATCTGCTTTCCAAAGACTGCCGCATGTCCTTCTTGCTCTGCTGTATCGTTGTCTCCGGATTCTTCCTCATCATCAAACAGATCCTCCAGAAGAATTCCTTCATCTTCATCATCCTCTTCTTCGCCCAGATATTCTCCCACGCCGTCTCCAACGTCGCCTTCGTCTCGCATATTGCGAACATGCCCATTATTAACGACAATCTCGCCCGTCACAAGATCGATCTCGTCTCCAATGCCTTCGAAGTCACGGCCATATTTGTCGAAGATATGTGCCATGGTGGCCTGGAACCGCTGGTCTGCATAGGCTCGTTCGATAGATAGTTTATACCCCGGGTCCCGTTTGGCTTCAACCTCGAATGGCTGTAAGGCGAGCTCATCGTCGTCTTCGTCGACGTATCCCTTGTCCAGCAGCAGCTGGCTCATGCGACGCCTTTTTGCCGGTGGTTCCATGGCCAGCGCGAACAAAGCTAAACCGCTATTGTCGCTATAATCTACAAGGAAAGATCAGTGTTTCCAATTGATATAGAAATAATGCTGAAAACGAGTCGACATTGTGTGCTGCCAATGGCCAATCTCCCGATGGCCTATGTGGACATTGAAAATGCGAGACCTGCAAGCTTGGATAAAGATGGTTGGGGGAGCAACGAGATGGGCCGAGCATGGGGCTTAGACTCCGCGTCGCGATTTCGCTGCTGCACGGAGCATTCGCAAGCGCGCGTTAAGTGGTTGCGCCTGCTAACAGTAAGCGGCCGTGAGCTCCCATCTGCACTGCCAGTTGGCCTAAAATAGTGCCGTGAGTCCCCTAACAATCCACAGGCACAGGGCAGATCATACTTCAGCTATAGCGGGGTTGCAGCGCCTCGATGCCGTCACAGTACCTCTCTCATGTGCTTAATTCAGGATTCTTGGTGCATGTGTACGCAAGCGCAGAGTTTAACCTCAACCCTTAAAGTTCGACTTCCATGCTTACTCCTCTATTTGTATTTCTCCCACTTTGCAACCAGTCTCTCTCCTAGGGCATGACAAGGCATTTCTGCTATAAATACAACGAAGTCTTTCAGCCGGCGTACTGTCAAACGCGTCGAGATGTACTGCCAGAAGTGCCGCCAGCCGCTGAGGCTGGACAGCTCTCTCGACGACCTCAACCCAGCTGCTTATGACCTTTTGGTTTGTAAGTCTTTGGTTTGCCGTCGCAGAAAATACACGCCGTTACTTACCAATCTGTGACACAACAGCAGCATCGTCCTCGCCAGCTACGAAAGCCTCCGCCCCACGACCGTCGATTCTTCAGGCCCAAGAGCAATCACGAAGGTCACTCTACGACAAGGTATCGCAGAACGCCGGGCCTCCAACCTTCAAGAGATACCGAGGCAGCCAGCCTCGCGATTCTACAATGTCGTTCATATATCTTACCGAGTCACAAGTTGGGCATCCGCTGTCTCCTCAGCAACAGCAAAAAGAACGAGCTGTAGTCCCCCGATCCAGTACGAACGGAGCCCCCGAAGACGAGCCTCAGTCAAATAAGAGAGACGATCTAGACAAGATTAATCGACTATTTGAGATATTATCCGCCAGATCCGATATCGATCACCCTGTATGTGTGGACTGTACCGAGTTGCTAGTCGAAGGGCTGCAGAAGAAGCTCGATTCAGCATCAAAAGAAAGGGACGCCTATGTGCAATATCTGAAAGATACTCAAAATAACCAACCGAGTGAGGAGGATGTCAAATCTTGGAAGGAGGCCCTGAAGAAGGCAGAGAAAGACAAGGCCGCCGCTATGACAGAGTTGAAAAGGCTGGAGGCCGAGAAAGATGCTCTGGACGATGAGATATGGGCACTGGAGGAGGAGTCACAACGATTAAATAAGGAGGAAGAGAAATTCTGGAGGGAAAGAAACGCCTTTGCTACCAAGATGGCAGAATTCCAGGCCGAGCGAGACAGCATTAATGCCAAGTATAACAACGACTCGCAGCTGCTTGAGAAGCTACAACGATCCAATGTCTACAACGATACGTTTTGCATCAGCCATGACGGAAGCTTCGCTACTATCAACGGCCTGCGCCTTGGCAGGCTCTCAAACAAGCCTGTGGACTGGCCAGAAGTCAACGCTGCTTGGGGTCATGCTCTGCTCCTACTGGTGACAGTTGCGGACAAGCTTGGATACAAATTCCAGGGCTACGATCCGTTACCTTTGGGTAGCACCTCCAAAATCGTACGATATGAACTGCCCAATCCGGCATCCAGCAGGCTAGGCGTACGGTCGATGAATGGGCCCCCTAAGAAACAGGTCCTAGAACTATACAGCTCTGGCGACATGCCACTTGGGCTAACATTTATGCACCGCAAATTCGACACTGCCATGGTCGGGTTCCTCGAGCTAGTTCGCCAGCTTGGTGTCTTCGTTCAACAAGAGACAGAATCAACGGGTACACCGTTGACACTGCCTTATAAAATTGAAGGGGACAAGATAGGAGATACCAGCATCAAGCTTGGTATTGCGCAGGATGATGGATGGACCAAAGCATGCAAGCTCACACTTACTTGCTGTAAGTTTCTGCTGGCCCATGCAAGCAATGTGACCTCAAATGCGCGAAATGCAACTCAGTGAGACGCGATACTTTGCGTTTCATGGAACACCAGCACATCATGATGCAGTCAGCAATCAATAGCAATTACTACAAGCTATGACGATCATTGCCTTGTAAGTTGACTTGAGATTATTCCCGGTAAGTTGTCTTGGCTCTTCACTTCTTCCTTTCGTTGGCGTCGTTTTCAGCAACTGCTCAATTAGCGCACTAACTAGTCTTGGGCACTCAGCTCATCAAAAGTGGCGGTGCACCGAAAAGAGCAAACTCGTATCACATAATACATCACGATATCGAGATATCGAAAGCGAAGGATCAATTTGGATTAGTACTTGGTTACATGAAGCATCGGGCAAAATAGACACCGTCTTACTGTACAGCGTCACGCGAGATAACAAAACCTCATAGTCACGGGTCCAATTAAACTACCTTCCACCGCAAAAGCTTGTCATACAGCTAATCACAGTCGTCTATCGCCCGTGACTATCGTGATCAAGAGAGACCACCAGTAGGATGGGACAGCCCAATACACTTGTGAGACAGCAGTTCAGCCCCAGGCGGGCAGCCGCATGAGAGTGACAGCACAGCAATTCTTCGGGCCAGCAAAGGATGCAGCCCTCAGCCTCTGTTGGGCTGCCCCTCTTTAAGCCGGCAAACAGACCACAGGAGCTGCAGTGAGCCGGCTGTTACCATGCATAAACCTAGTCCAGATTCCGTTGCGCGCATCTTGCTTGAGCCTCCTGTTGGCTGATCGCCAGGCAGATAAGCTCACTAGGATGGCTAGGCTGAAATCAGGATGCTGCTGCCTTCGAGTAACAGTCAAATCACATACACAGTCCTACGCCCGGCTTGCGCTCCGTGGAGGATGGGAAGCTTATAATGTCCTCCATCCGCTGTTCACAGGTTGAGGCTCGTCTTTGATCTGGCATACACTTGATACACTTTAAATCCTCTATTTGCTGCCTTTTTTTTTTCTCCTTCGTTACCTTCATTCTGGTCTGGTTGAAGCTACACTTCACGCCGGCATCATGGCTAGACGTCATGTTCCGGTCGTTCGAGACTACAACATCTCTCGCGAGGACAGCCTGAGTAGCGACGGCTTTGAGGAGTTGGGACCTCGCAGCATGCTACCCAACTCGCGACATGTCAGATACGTCGTCGATGGCGAGGTTCCTGATGTTTTGTATACTCTCAATCATGTTGGTGTCAATCGGCGTTTCCTTGGGCGTATGTCGAAATCTCCCTTCCTCTGCTTTAAATAAAAGATTCATTATTGTCTAACTTCATCCTGCAGGCTTGCGAAGCTCTAAGCCGTTCCAGAACGTGACCACCTACGAAATCAGACAACATGAGACTGACGAGGACGGCGAGCTTGTCAAGAAGCCTATTTTCGAGATTGTCACCACCGTGTGCATTGAGGGCAGACCTGATGATCACAGACGCATGGTTCATCCTCGTCGAGCAGCCCCTCAGATAGATCGGCCCCTGACGGCTGCCTTTGAAAATGTCGATTACCGAAGTGACGGCTATTATACCGATGAAGAGCAGTATGTTGATCCGGCTGGATCTCCTGTAGCTGATGCTCCTCTCATGGTTATCTACTCGGAGCATCTCATCAATGCGCTTAGAGCTGTCGTTAGATACTACCCGACCGTCTCTCTCAACGGGAAAACAGTTAGTATCAGCGCACCCTACCGCATGCTGTATCACCACCGCCACGAGCTTCTTGAGTATCGCGATAACCAGCCCGAGGCGCATAGTGTCGAGTATGCTGGTACCACAGTCAAGCATATCGACACTCTTCTCAAGTTCCTTGATGAAAGTCTTGGAGATGAGATTACCAAGGAAGAGGAGCTCCACAAGCTCGAGAGTCCTATGGCCACTTTCCAATACTTTTGGCTACTCTTGAAGCCAGGAAACGTCATCTACACCAAAAAATATGACATCTGGACACCTTTGGTCATTAGCAGTGTCAGTGGTGGCAATCGTCACCTTAATAGTCCTGACAGCTACCGGATTAACTGTTGGCTGCTGGAGTCCAACGGCACCAAAGTTGGCCGCTTTATGGAGAGCTATGTTGTCAACCCATGGCCAGGTGAACAGGATATTAGCACTTTGTCAGTGGTTCCCGCAGCCTTTTGGAAAGAAGATCTTGCTGCTCAAGGTGGCGTCGAGATGCGTCAAAAACTCATCGCAGAAGGCAAGCTGTACTGGGAGCTCCTCAAGCGTCCTACATATATGGAATATGAAGGCTTGCTTGTCAACTCTGGTTCCGGCAATAGACTGCCCGGTGGCCCAACTGGCTTCATGAATGGTCGTGTCATCTGTGATGCCTCTGGCTTCGACAAGTTCTTTGATACCGCGCCGGACTGGGAAGGAAGACGATATCCTCATCCCACCCGCCGCCGTGTAACTCAGAGTATACCCAACAAAGACCATCTTCCTCAGTATTTGCCACGATGTGGCTGCGCTGTCTGCACTGAAGATCGACCTCAGGAGCATAATGGTCCGTACAATGGATTCGAAGACCTTGATCCTCTCTGCGATACCCCGCCAGACAGCGATATCTTCTTCCATGTTCTCAGCAAGACAATCCCTGGATTCATCCTTGGCACTCGTCGTTGGGGAAATCTCCACGTTGCCAATCTCAGCCCCGTCAAAGCCGACAAGGAGGCTTTCAAGTATCTCGTCTTGGATGATGATATCAAGATGACTGTCAAGGCCCTCATTGGTCAGTATTCCACTGGCGTCGACGGCCAAATCACCCCTTGGGGCAATGATTTCGTCCGCAACAAGGGCGAAGGACGCATCTTCCTCCTCCACGGCGCGCCTGGCGTTGGCAAGACTTGCACCGCTGAGTGTATTGCCGAACTGACCAACCGGCCTCTCATCAGTCTCACAAGCGGTGACCTGAGCGTCGATGCGTTCCGTGTCGAGAACAACCTCAGCTACTTTCTCGAGCTGGGCCAGCGTTATGGAGCTCTTGTCCTGCTTGATGAAGCCGATGTCTATCTCGAGCGCCGGCGCGCAAAGAATATTTCTCGCAACGGCCTCGTCTCCGTCTTCCTCCGCGCCCTGGAGTACTACCGCGGCGTGCTCTTCCTCACCACCAACCGTGTCCGGTCTTTCGACACTGCTTTCCTCAGCCGCATCCACGTCGCTCTACACTACAAGAACCTCAGCGACGAAGACCGCGAGCGCATCTGGACTCACAACTTTGACCGCCTGAACCGTGACTCCCACGGCAGGATCCGCGTCGCCACCGCAGCCCGCCAGTTTATCTGGTCGAGCCACGAGGTCCGCGCGCTCAAGTGGAATGGACGAGAGATTCGCAACGCCATGCAGACGGCGCTGGCTTTGGCCGAGAGTGATTCCAACGAGGAAGGTCTGCCGACTATTACTATTGGGGAGAAGCACGTTCGTGCCGTTGTCAAGATGAGCAAGGGTTTCAAAGACTATATCAAGTCTGAGATGCCCCTGGGCTCTGATGATGCTGACTACGATGGTGATGGTGATGATGATGTTGTTCATGGAGAGGATTTCTAAGTGGACTGGTATGCGAAGAGAGAAGCCAGACGACAAGCTTGAGATTTTTGACTGTTTTCTTTTTCATAAAGCAGAAAAGGGGAGAAGAAAAGCACAAAAAAAAAGCAAAAGAAAAAAAAAACATTTATTCAAAATAGCTTGATTTATGGCATTAGGGAAAGATAGGTTATCCCGACGTATGATTCGGTTGCTTAACGATTGTTTTCACAATACCTTAATGGTATCTACAGATTGTACTCCAGATAGTAACAATGACGAGACACGAAATTATGACCATTCAAATGTCGTTTTGTCCACTATGACTGTATCATAAGTAACGAACAATCTATCGTAAAAGCAAATAATTCGAAAGAAGCGAAGCAATGAACAAAAAAAGAAGCCTTTGAGTTTCATCCCCATTTTAAACCCCCTCCCTTTTTTTCACTTGTCCAAATAAATCCCCCACGTCGTATAGATTTTCCACATGTTTTGTTTTATTTTCCCAAAATCGTTTCCTTCAGCTTATCCAGCTCACCGCTGTGCTCACACATGTCCCTAAATACGCCTCCCTCCTTGTCCCACAGCTCCTTGGGCGTTCCGAATTCCGCCACAGCTCCCTCGCTGAGGACGAGAATGCGGTCGAAATCGGCAATCGTGCTAAGACGATGCGCAATAACAATGAGCGTGCTGTCGGTGAATTCCTCGCGGATGCTGCGTTGGATGAGCGTATCGGTAGCCATGTCCACGGCCGAGGTAGCTTCGTCAAGCACCATGATTTTGGGTCGGGCGACGATAGCTCGGGCCATGCAGAGGAGCTGGCGCTGGCCTTGAGAGAGGTTACCGCCCGATTCGGCGATGCCGCTGGTGAGATCCCGGAAGATATTGGCGTTGGTTGGAGTGGTAGTTGAAGGAGCGGCAGAAGCGGCGACAGATGAAGGCTCATTGGCAGGCGTGGCTGGTTGAGAGTCGACCAAATGAACACGATGAAGCGACTCGCGGAGCTCGTCGTCGGTACGCTCGTTGAAAGGATCAAGATTGCTCCTGACAGTGCCAGAAAACAGTACAGGGTCCTGAGGTATTTTATCATTAGTAAGAGACATCTCAATAATGAACAACTGAAAAAAAAAAAACTTACCTGAGGAATGATGGCCAATCGTGAACGCAGGCTATGAAGGTCAATCTTGGAAATATCTACACCATCAATCAAGACGGTGCCTGATCGGGCCTCGAGGAAGCGGAAGAGGGCCAGAGTAAGCGAGGACTTTCCAGCTCCGGTACGTCCAATTACACCCACTCGCTCATTGTTTTTGACATTGAAGGAAACGCCCCTCAGGACTGGCGGCAGATCCTCAGCGTAACCAACAACAAGATCTTTAACCTCAATATCTCCTGACGTAGGCCAGGCAGCAGGAGCCTTCTCTCCATCCAACGGCTCGGTCTTAAGATCGGCGTACTCGATGACACGCTCAGTGGCATTCATATCTAGCTCCAAACTGGTATAGCTCCAAAGAGTCATGAGAATGTTGCCGGAAAAGTCAACGGCGAACGCCAAAGTGAAGCCAGCCATAGAAGCGTCAATGTATGGGGACAAGGCAACGACAATGCCAACGATGGAACTGAAGGCAGTACCAATCAAGGCCATGCGGAAGCTCATCCATCGATTGAACAGAGAGCCATAAATGCTCACAGAGTCCCATTGATCAAGATGAGCGTACATACGATCGACGTACACTTGGGTCTTCTGGTATGCTCGAAGCGTAGCCACACCCGACAACGTCGCGTTGAACTGCTCAAAGACCGGTGACTTTGAGGTGCTTTCCAATCTCTTCATGGGCCTAGCACCAGTCATATACATCTTGCCAACTATGGCAGCGAAGATGACCAACACGAATGCCAAAGGAAGGATATAAGGCGACACGAGCGTAGCGGCAACACAGACACCCACGAGGCCTAGAGAACGCCAGAGTAACATGCCAAAATCCATGTTGATGCGATTGTCGATAATGTCAAAATCAGAGGTGAGTCGGTTAAGAATTCGACCAACAGGGACTGTGTCAAGCCATCGTAGGGGAGTTCGGAGGACTGTGAAGAGAATTTGCTTGAACAGGGTCCTACTGGCCTTGATGCTCATATAAAACGACCAGATAAAGCGCAGTGTCCCGACAAATCCACTAGCCGCAGATAGAGCCACATAGATTGATAGGTAATAGTACAAATTATGCTCTGTGGATTCGGCGTTCGACAAGTTCGAGGCAACATGGAACGGGCCGTGCTGTAGAGTGAGCCCATAAGCAAGACCGTGCTTCTGCTCCGCTTCAAAGGCATGGATTCCATCAACTTGGTTCTCGCTTTGAGATGTCCATATCTTTACCCACCAATTTCGAGCAAGATTACCTGCCTCAAAGCTGGAGAATAAAACAGCGAGAATAATCCAAAATAGCCAGCCACCGCTATGGGTCAGATAGCTCCTATAGATTCGGCTCTTAACTTGCCCCTTGTCGCGAGCCTCCTTTTCGACGAAGTCTTTGGCTGCCTTGTCTTTAGCTGCCTGCTCAGCCGTAGCGTTTTCACTTGATGCTCCATCGGCACCGGTGACTGAGCCTTCCTCAGAGTTGACGACTGTCGAACCTTCAGCAGCCGCTTCTTCGCGCTGAATCTCCTCTGGGTCTTGCTCGTGGGTTTTGATTCTCTCGAGGATGCCCTCCTCAGCAAGCTCCGACGTCAGGCCAGCATTTAGAACAGTGCCCTCTCCAAGTTCCACCAGATATTTGGCCTTGGATTGAACGAGCGCTACGTGGTGGGTAACCAGGATTCGAGTTCGTCCTTCGCAGAGGTCACCACTAATGCACTTGTCGAAAATGTGTCGACCAACATGAGCATCAACAGCGCTGAAAATATCATCCATGACCAGAATCTCGGCGCGTGAGTAGATGGCTCGTGCCAATGTTACTCTCCATTTCTGGCCTCCGCTCAAATTGATTCCGTTGGCTCCAAGTTCTGTCTTATCACCATCTGGCAAGATTTCGAGATCCTTTTTCAGGGCACAGACTTCAATAACTTTCTGGTATCTCGCTTCATTGTAAGGGAGGCCGAATAGAATATTATCTCGGAAAGAAGCACTTTCGAGCCAAGGTGTCTGGGCCACATACGCAACAGAGCCGGGAAGGATCCAGTTTCCGGGATGAGCCGCCTGGTCATTGCGCTCAAGCGGCGATACGGTGGGCGGAGCATGAATGGCACCTTCAAGGAGATCAACCTCGCCAAGTACAGCAGAGAGCAGCAGACTTTTTCCTGTTCCAGTTTTACCAGAGATCACAGACAGCTCGCCAGCAGGGAAGGACAGATTGATATTTTTGAGGATGAAGCGTTCTTCGTCGGGAGTTTCGACGTCAACAGGCCAGGAGATGGTGGCATTTTCGAGAGCAACATCTGGACCATCAGACAGAATCCTCTTCATTTCAGGGCCACTAAGATACGTGTCAATTCGCTTGATTGAAACGAGTGTGTCAACAGAGGTTGTGAGCAGCTCTGGAAGTGCAGAGAGTGTGACTTCCAAGCTCTTGAAGATACTGATACTGACGAAGGCGATAGACGGAGATAGGTTGCCATGAAGGACAGAATAGACGGTTAATGAAGCAGCTGCGAGAAAAATCGGGCTGATAACCCAGCATGCAAATAGGACAGAGTCCGCCATGAACGTTCTCTTTAGAGTTGTCAGTTCCTTTTCTCGTTGCTCTTGAATGCGACCTTCCCACTGGTTCTCTAGTGCAGTGAATTTGATCTGACGAATGCCTAACAACGCCTCATTCACAATTGCCAGTTTAGCATCACGGTCTTTCATGAGCTGGGCTTGATGTTTCATGTAAATCTTGGTGGCATACGTGTTGATAGGCAAGACGAGAGCCCATGCCAGGATACCGGCCACGAAGGGCCAGAAACCAATCAACTTTAGCAGGAAGCCGCAGTAAAAGAACAAATTGGTCAAGCTGTTGATGATGAAAAATTGAAAGGCTGCAAGATTTGATACGTGCCGGACATCGACACCAACAAGATTCACAATGGCTTGGCGGGACTTTAGAACGGTCTCCTCCTCGGGTTTCTTTGTGTCTTTGTTGCCTTCATCCGCATCTTCGTCCGCTTTGGGTGTTTCTTTCTCTGCCATCTTGACGTTTTTGCGTTTCAAGGATTTTTCGAAAATGAGAGAGGAAAGCTGGCCTCGGAGAGGAATGGAAGTCTTGTACATGGAAAACCACATGATCCATCCTTGTGTCCACTATAGATAGGCATCGTATTAGCATTCAGTACGTATAACCGTAATCATAGAATTGGGGATGATCTTGAGTACCTGTCCACATAGAGAGAAAAGAGCGAGCGAAACGATGTACATCAGAATCTGGCCCATTGGTCGTTCACCTTCGGGAAAGCGCTGTTCCAAGAGCTCAATCACGCGCAGCATGGCCCAGAACGGCCCGAGGCCAATGAATGATCGAAAGATGGTGACAGTCCATTGGATCAAAAATAGGGGCAGATAAGAACGAAGAAGCTTTTTAAGAAGTGTGCCCTTGAATTCAAACTTGTGCCAAGCCTCGACCAGATCTCGGGCTCTGAAGTTGTGATCTGGGCCTGGAATGTCTTTTTCGTCCAGATCACCTTTCTTGGTGGCCAACGCAACCAAGGGCTGTCCCCAAGACCAAGTATAACGACTCAGGAAAGAGCCTGTAAACTGGGCGTCCACTGGTTTGCCATTGTGGGAGACGGCTGGTCGTCGGGGGAGCGAAACGCTAGCAAACAATACCAAGATGGTAGCTCCCAAGCTGACTATTCGAAGAATGAAGAAAGCGTCAGTCTTGGTAGCTCCGAGGCGCGAAGCATGGTGAGTCTGTAGTATGTTGATCAAGATAGCAATAAACGACGACCCAAATGACCAAATGCCGAGATCGTGGGATTTGACCGGAGACCGGTGAACAAAGATGAAGACAGCTTGTAGCAGAATGGCAGCCTTTGGGGTTGAGAGCGTTGGTTAGTGAATTGATATCACAGTTTAATGGAGCTGAGGAGAGCGAGTAAGCTTACAAGAGCACCAGTAGTCAGCCAGCTGGGAACAAAGAGGCCATAACGGTCCGCGTGAAGGGTGGTCAAGATCGAATAAGCAACAGATGTGGCAAAGCTTGTCAGGGCAAGGAGAAGAATGGCAAGCTTTTGCCACTTGTTGGAAAATGCAGCAACGGCTTCTGGCGTGCTGGTGCCGTCGACATCGGAATAAAAGTTGTCTTTGGGAGTGCGGTTGCGAATCTGGGAAAGAAGAGCAACGGCGCCCGGCAGGGAAAATAGTCCGACAACCGTTAAGCCCGCGATGGAGAGTGGCAGCACAAAGGAACTGAACTGGTCCGCCGAGCCATCGACGGCGCCCAGCACCTGCTGATATTGTTGCTGATACTGCATCGTCATCGTCACAGCGAGAAACCCTCGCCGGCGCGCCGGAGGGAGCTCAGATGCAAGTTGATGCGGCTCTACGGAAGCTTATCGAGAGACGCCAATGCTGAGAGCATCAGCACAGGTACAGAGGGGAGTTGTACAATTTGAACCGAGACGAACAAATGCCTCTCTCTACAGCAAGGAAGACGACAGCAGAGACAGGAACATGAAAAGAAAAGGAAGCAAAAGGCGAACAAAGAACGTGCCGTCCGAGGCGGTGCAAGTACAGTAGTTATCAGTCAGCGAAAAGAGGTTTATCGCAGGAGCGCCATCCCGTGCTGCAAGCTATCCACAGCATCCACAGAAGTGAATGCAACGCCGCCAAAGCTCGCAAGCAAGCTGCATCTGCCAGGATCCCCCGGGCGGGTGGCGCATCCCAAGGGTCTTGAGCCGGATGTTAGTCGCGGTGCTACTACTCCGAGTTGAACTAGCAGTGCCTGGCAGTGTCTCGTACGAGCTGCTCGGTTGCTCTATGCGGACGGGGGCCAGCACCATCAAACGCTGCCGTTGGCTCGATCCAAGTCACTGGGCGAGCGGATTCTGGCAGGAAGCGGAGGCCATTTCCAGACGAGCGATAGCCTGAACAGGGATCAGGTACCAGAACGGCCGCTTGGACAGACGCAGCAGCGCTGGTATGCCGTGCGAAGCACTTTTGATCGACTGTAGGAGTCATGGCCGAAGCCTTGCGAGATGAGCGAGTCTTGGCTCGTAGATGGGCCAATGGGGATCGCTGTGGGCTTGACCGAATCAATCACATCACTGAGTAACTAACCTTAGGCTGCCGTTTTTGACCTCCAAGAACACATGCTTTTTCTCCTATATTCTCTCCTATATTCTCTCCTCTGCAGGCTACCTAGATACGAGGCTGCAAAAGTGCCTGATGGCTGCATCATCGCCAGCTGCCTGGCAGGTAGCTACAATCCAAAGCTGGTGCCTGAGAAGGCATCAACATCACGGCATCATCTAGCCCGAGCATCTTCCACTATCTCGGGCCGGCAGATAGCAATGAAACACTGTGGCAGAATCTCAGTCATTGCCTTCATTTTCCTCCTATCGTGAACAGAAAATCCCCGGCTCGCGGATTGACTAGGCCGTCCGTCTCACCTCAAAAAGGCCTTGTCCAACGCCACTTGCAATCGCACTGATTGGCTCGCTGCGGTCGCCATGGGGCCTGGGACTTTTACTAGCAGAGGCGATGCGGTCCCGCCATCGAGCTATTGCGGGGAGCTGCTAATGAATCCATGCCGTTATCTTGGCTCTCGTCTCATTGCCCAGGTATAAGTGCTAACACTAGACAATACACAATAAGCATGCTGCACCACGTCGAAAGAAGCGTTTCAGGGCATAATCCATCGCATCGTTCGCACCGGCAGGGGCGCTTAATGATATCGAAGTCGGACTACTACAGGTACTAGTAGCTGTTGTGATCCTAATAGTGCTATGGAGTTAAGATTTCCAAGACATGCATCAATGCGCATGGGTACCTTACTGGGTAATACTGTACCTAGGTAGCTGTGACAATTGATTCGGTACTGTAGGCATAAGTTCTTATCGGTGTAATTAGTAACATGAGCCGTTCAACTACACCGCTTTCTCTAGGCTTTGGTGACAAAGGGTGTGCCAGCTTTGTTGCCTCTTTACTCATTTCCCGTCCTCCTCATGCAGACCAAGATCACGAGCCGCCTCATATGCAGAGCCGCTGGATCTTGCATCCAACCCTCCTGTACGAGTACGAGCAACTTGTCAGTATCAAATCACGGTGTGGTGCATGCTCCCGGCAGGCTGTTCAGCGGGATCCAGCGGCTACGGGCCAGCACAAGCGCCACAGCGATTGCATTGCATCTCAATGGCCCACCCACACGTATATGAGGCTTGTTAGTTTCACATTCAGGAACACGGCTGGCCTCGAGTGTCGTTCTGGGAGGCTGTCGGTCGTCGCTAAGGCGTGGATTTTGTCGTATAAGACTAACAGTTCCGCCCAGACTAAGCCTCCAAAGATCCCTCGCCATCTTTTCCTCGCTTGGTGATAGGTGAGGGAGCACCGTTGGATGCGAGGTGAGTGAGATAAATACCTACATATACAAAAGAGCAGCACACACACTTGCTTCTAGTGGGAGGTCTAGGCTACATGTATAATACAATGACACGCACCCCGGACATTTCCAAATCCGTCTCGCCGTCAAGTGACTCACTCGCAGACATTAGTGATTCTATGAGTCGAATCCTCCCATGCCGTGGTTGCCCAGTGCTGCAGAGTCTGGCATTAATTTACGCCGTCGGCAGTGTTTCAACCACTCCAAAGGAGCCAACCAAAAGGTAGCACCGCGTCAATATATTCGCATGACTATTACATTGCATACACTATTGCTACGTGCCTGCGAAGTGTTACCAAGAGACAGCTACTCGCGACGGATGCCTGCTCGGAGTAGCACTGCTATCTGACAACCCAGGTCGCCAACGAGCTGCAGCATGTATTGTAGCCTTACCAGACAAGCGCTTGCAGCTCGCAATAGGTTCTTTATCTAGCTGCCTACGAAACGTTCTGCTTGTTTTCGGCCTATCCAACCAGGCCATATCTTGGCCGATGGCGGAAAGAGGGATCTGCCATGTCTTCAATTTGAAAGAGTTTCACGACTAACACAGGTGGAGAGCCAATATCCGCCAATGCAATACAGACCGTAACAAGACAGCATGGGAAGCAGAACAGACCAAGGAGATGAAAGCATACCTACTGTGCACTAGCAGAAACCCACGAGCAAAGGGATTCGGTGAGCAGATGTCGCCTTTGCTACGCTGACTCGCCTGAAATTGTACAGCCTTGCTCCAAACAGGTGCGAGGACTGATCATCCGGGCGGCTAGTGATGTGTGAAATTGCTGCCAATCCGCAGATCTGCACCAGCGAGGCCGTGTCGAACCACGGCTGTAATCTGCCACCCAGCACTGCCAATCCCTGGCTCAACTGCATTTAGGGTTGAACAGAGATAGATGTAATACAAGTGGTAGAGGGGCATGATACAGCAATGAACATCATATAGCGGAAGCAATAACCATCAAAACGCCATTCACAATACGAGTAGCAGTAGTGTGATTTATGACCTTACCGTGGCATGGTGCAATCAGCAGAGGGGGGAGATGGAGTTCAAGTAGCACACCGCGGGGAAGATGGAGAAAGGCAATACTACCGAAAAGAGCAATAGGCAAAAAAGGACTGAGGTTATGGAATCGAGCATCGACAGAGGCCAACGTCAAGCTCTGGCATGATCAGCCGAGTATCTCGTACCAATCGCGTAATTGCACTGGCCCGGGTGATGGCAGCCCTGCAGCCCTGCAGCCCAGCGACAGGATTTGCGCCGTGTCATGCAGGGCGTTAGAGCCTACAGCAGCGTGTATGCAGTCGGCAGCGAATGCGGCTGGCATCGTCGCCGCCGGGCCAATAGCGACGGCAGCACAGAGGCAAAAAAGCAACCAGCAGTGCGTGTGTTGGCTGTTCATCAGATACGGGACCCGTGGTGAGGCGTCTGGTCCTCGTTCGATTGGCGCGCTGAACGGGCAGCTGCTACGGCCCCTGCAAGACCAGCACAGCACTCAACTGACCCTGCAGCACCCCAGCCCAGCCCCCAAGATTCGAGCCTCTAGCCGCTATTGGCCTCGAGCAGTTGGCCCTCTCAGGCGACCCAGTTTCAGCCGGCTATCCTGCACTGACCAGACCTTACATCGGAGCCGTAGGAATATTTCCAAAGCTGGAGGCAGCTTCTCTGTCGCGGCCAAGCCCGTCCCGTCTCTTTTTTTTTTTTCTTTTTTAACTTTTGACCATCACGAGCCTCTGTTGCCCGAAACTGTCACGCGGTTCAAGCCCTTTGCCGACTAGACCGAATCCCTCGCTGTCGAGACGCTGCCTCAATCCCTCTTTCGAGCCCGCCGTTTTTTGTCGAACCATCCAATCCAATCTCATCCACAGAGCTTGCTCCACGACTATCGTCCCTCCGCCTCTATTCGCTGCGGCCAGCTCCTCATGCTGCTTGTTCGACGGCCGCCCTAACACGCAAGCGACACGATGAAGGCCTCGCCGCTCATCATCAATTGGCATGACCAGAATGCCCCAATCTACTCTGCCCACTTTGAGCCAAACGGCAAGGGCCGCCTGGCCACGGCCGGTGGTGACAACCATGTGAGGGTGTGGAAAGTTCAAGCCGACGGCCCGGAACGCAAAGTCGAATATCTGTCGACCTTGTCCAAACACAATCAAGCTGTCAACGTTGTGCGATGGGCCCCCAAAGGTAAATTGACAATGGTGCATGTCTGCATTGGCTGTCCGCGAGCTGACAGTAGCTACCAAATGAAGGAGAAACCCTCGCTTCGGCCGGCGACGACGGCAATGTGATTCTATGGGTTCCCAGCGAGATTCCGGCAACCAACTTTGGATCGGAAGGTTTGGACGATAAGGAATCATGGCGAGCCAAGCACATGTGTCGCTCTAGCGGAGCCGAGATATACGATCTGGCATGGTCCCCCGACGCCGTCTACTTTATTATCGGTAGTATGGATAATATTGCGAGAATATACAATGCTAGTTCAGGTAGGCAGCGGCAATACTCTTGTTTGCGAGGTTCACCGCGAGCTAATATGAGGCCATGACAGGAACACTTGTAAGGCAAATTGCCGAACACAGTCACTACGTGCAAGGCGTCACTTGGGATCCCTTGAACGAATACATAGCAACCCAATCGTCCGATCGATCCGTCCACATCTACTCTCTCAAGACAAAAGACGGGCAGTATTCCTTGAGCCAGGACGATAAACTTCCAAGGCTAGCAAGCCACGTCAAAGCCGATCTCCCTACTCGACGAATCTCTTCGAGCAGTCCCGCGCCCCCGGAATTCGGTCACCGAGCGCAGATGTCTACCGTAGACTCTGCCACGTCTGTGGGATCACCAGCTCCCTCAGCCCCAAGCACCCCAACTTCCGCACCTCTCCCTATGAACCCGCCAAGCGTCATCAGCCATAGTCGTCGATCTTCCTTCTCCTCTCGTCGTTCGGTCTCGCCGGCACCATCTCTACCTCTTCCTGCCGTCATGCCAATGGAGGCGTCGCCGAAACCTCACTATGCTCTCAACACCAACTGGGCCACGGGAATGAAGAATGCCAGTCTTTATGCAAACGAAACCCTGACATCTTTCTTTCGACGACTCACGTTTACGCCAGATGGGAGTCTCTTGCTCACGCCGTCTGGGCAGTATCAGAATCAACACCAGACAGACAAGGATGCAAAGCCAACTTACGAAATTATCAATACCGTCTACATCTACACTAGAGGCGGTATCAACAAGCCCCCGATAGCACATCTGCCAGGCCATAAAAAGCCTTCAGTCGTTGTCAAATGCTCACCAATTTTTTATACCCTCCGCCAGTCTCCGCCGGTGACTAAACATGTCACCATTGATACATCCTCTGCAGAAGACACCATTCCCTCCCTCCCAGAGCCAGTCTCCAAGGCATCCACCACGTCATCCGTCATGGATCCTCCCCCGCTGCCCACGCCTGCTTCGACTACTGCCGCCGAAGCAGGAGCTCCGTCAAAAGGAGTGCCTACCGAGACAAATGCGTCAACACCAGGCCCTAAGCCCGCCTTTGCCCTTCCTTACCGAATGGTATACGCAGTCGCCACCCAAGACTCGGTACTACTATATGATACACAACAGAAGACTCCGATATGCATAGTCAGCAACTTGCACTGCGCAACCTTTACTGATCTTGCTTGGTACGTATATGCGACCGCTTTGCCTGGATGAGTACCACGAACTAACTCTCTTTTCATAGGTCAACTGATGGGCTCACCCTCATCATCTCGTCATCAGACGGATTCTGCTCCTCACTAACATTTGCCCTGGGCGAGCTGGGCGAGATTTACAAGGGCGAGGTTGGGGCAAAAGCAAGTGCATCCGCAGCAACTCCTACGTCAACGTTTGCATCGCCTGCTTCGTTCCCAGGTGGACAGCAGCATCAACCGCGCAACTCGGCAAGCTCTTTCACAGCACCCTCTCCTCCTACCACATCGTCTGTGCCATCCAATCGCCCATCCTCGCCTACAAGATCGAATTCTACTTCTTCTGTAGCTACACAGTCAGGTGTCGTGAGCAACCCGCCCCTCATTAGTGGTAGTGTGCCATCAATCACGGCCGCCAATTCCGGCAGGGTAACGGGCGTTCCCTTGACTACGCCTCCAGAGACACCCAAAGTTGTGCCTGGGCCCAGCACGGGCGTAAAGAGGGATGCTGATGAGGCCGAGAAAGAAGACACCAAAGAGCCCAAGAAGCGAAGAATTGCTCCAACTCTTGTTTCGAACCCAACATGAAGTTCCGGCCTCGGCTTGTCCTTTCTGAACCTCTTCTTTTTTTTTTCTCTTCCCTTTTTTTAATGTATTTTGTAGAGCGAGCCGAGTTCTGCGGGCTGTCTAGTTTCTTTTTTCTTGTGGCACGGCATTCGCCATCACAGAATGATGAGAAGCGCGGTTTGGCAATGACTATATAGATGGATGACGGTAGGTGCCAACGTTTACTGGTACAGGCTGGCGTTTTACGGGCTGGCGTAATTTGCTTTGATCTCAAGGCGGCATTTGAGCTTGCCGAAGAAGATATCATACGTTTTTGAGAGAGGGAAAAGTTCTCTCTCTCCCTATGGTCTGCCTAGGGCGTGGGCAGTTTGCCCGGCCCGCGATTTGGCAGGCGGGGTGGCTATTAGGCAAAAAGTGCAATAGTTTTATAGGTAGTCTGATATAATGGAACCTTCTGTTTGATATGATGGCATATGAATGGAGGCAATATGTTATTTACGTGTGCGCCTTGATACATTTTTTTACAATTGTAGTGGTGGCTTTAATCTCTCAGGCAGCCGAAATTGGAGTAAAATGTGAAGCACGCAACAAATTACAAGGTATTACCAAATTCCTCAAAGACAGTCATTTCATCACAGGGGTCCATCCCTTCCGGGGGACAAAAGTAGTCACGCCCTCGTCTCGCAGGACTTCTTCTGCCAATCTCCCCGTCACGACGCTCTGCTCAAACTGCGGACCGCGGACGTAGAATGGGAATGAGAGCCGACAGGAAGATTCTTCTGGGTCTTCTCCTGAGTCGTCAGAAGGATCCTTAGCCGCGGTGTCGGTGGATGAATCTGGTAGGAGCAGCCTTTCCCACACGCTGCGGCCGTGGCGCTTCCTTTCGGTGAAGCCGCAAGCGCGGCGGTCTAGCGAGAGATACCAGCGGCGTTGATACACGCTGCCGATGGTGTTGGATGCTCCGACGTAGGCGTTGTTGAGGCGGACTTGGGCGTCTTCTTGTTGCTGCTGCTTACGGCGTGCTTCACTCGGGGAGGATGTGTTGTTGGTACTACCTGTTCTAGCCTGCGGTTCATCGTCTTCTATGTCGTTACCATATCCATCACTGTCGGAAGAGGTGCTTTCCGGCTCTGCAGGGCGCGCTTTTGCCGTCTTCCCACGGCGTCTGGTCCGCGGCGTTTTCGAGCTTCTAGATCGCCCTGCTGCATCTTCCGTCTTGGTCAGGCGGATGTTGATGACGTACGGATCAGGCAGCTTCGTCCCATGGAGACGCAGCCGGATCTTGCGGTTTTTGAAAGCCGCGTGGAGGAGAGACTGGGCCGTTGGAGTGTGCTGCTTGCTGTTTGAAGACGATGATGATGAGTGAGGGGAGCCTGGCGGCGAGGAGGGGTCCTCTGGAGGGGCGTGTTTACTGCGGCGTGGAAGGACGGAGTATGTGCCCGTGTCCCATATAATGAGAGATCCTGTTTCTGCAGAAGCTGTTTCTATAAGGTGATTCTATATGTAAATGTGGATTGTATTAGTACACAAGATATTAGGAGTCGAGGTCATGGCAGGTACGTAGTAAGTGGAGAGCAAAAGACAGGGAGACTCGCCCAAAGTGAGTGGATGCGAGTCTCGGTGGCATTGCGGTTCAACCGACTGCTGTTGGCATCGCCCGGCAGGCCGTACATGATGGCCCAGCTGACGCTACTGGCCTCGTTGATCTGAAGGCGGAGATCATAGTGGGTGCCGGCCACGGGATGGTCGTGCTGATGGATCACAAAGTGCGCGCCGCTCGGGCTGCCTGCACAGCGTTGGTACAGGCTGGAATAACCCGAGATGCTCAGTCGAGGGACGAGGGCCGATGTCGGGCGGAGACGCGAGGAGAGAGTCGACGTGAATTGGGCCAGATGGTCAGATATCTGGACGGCTCCGGCTTCGATTTCGGCGGTGGTGCCGGCGGTGGGCCTAGGGCGGGCTGGTGCTGCCGGAGGAGAAATGGCGGTAGAGGTCGAGATGTCAGTGGGTACGGCAGCAGTGCTGTCAGCAAGGGCAGCAGAAGTAGAAGCTGTGGCTGTAGCAGCTGAGGTAGATGGAGTAGGGAGGAGAGACGATGAAGTGGCAGGGTGAGGATCTTGAGATGACGATGGAGACTCGAGAGACCAGGCGAGGTTGCGCTTCTTGATGAAGGGATTGGGAATAAGCACGGGGGGGCTGAGAGGCCGTTTGTGGGATGGGGCCATGAAGCTGAGTCTGATTCGTTGTGAGTGTAAGCAGGTATGCCCAATGCAGATGTGTGAGAGCAGAGTGCAGCTTGAAGCTTTTATTTGCTACATGCACACTACGTAGTAGTATATGTCATCGGATTGATCATAGCAGATATGGAGATATGGATATGTACAGCAATCCTTGCTAAATAACGCATGTGGCTTTGCATCTTAAGCATGTCTAATCTGAATCAGACTCATCAATAAATAATAGCTAACCCAAGTAAATCTGTTTATCTAGATAATCACTCAACAATTTCATACTCTATACAGGTTATGTTGTTGATACAGCCCCGGCAAGCACTGACAGACTGCTCCGAAGTTATTCCGCCGCGTCATGCAAAACGGACGTCCGTATTTACACTCGATTGATGTTTTTGGCACCAGCTGCGGTGCCAGGAAATGACACCCTGTGGCACTTCCCGCAAACCAATCACGATGCGTTCGCCGTCATCTCGGCTCGGCTCCACCGCAGAGCCAACCACAAGTCGTGAATAAAAGTTAGTCGCGGGGTGCATGCTACCTAATGCTAATGATTATCTGCATAGCCATGGATATATGCGCGAGACTCGGCTCATGCAGTCCGAAATGGACCGCGGCTATGAAAACTGCAATGCTGCTGCTCTTGAGCCGAACGTTGCATTCGCAGTTTCTGATACCTGAAGCAAATGTTTGCAAGCGTTGGCGTCAAACAACAGCTTGCAGCAATGCTCCATCGCAGCTTTACAGCATACTCGTATTACCAGGTGCACATGCAGCTAGGCCAATGGGCGCTGCGCCATCGTTTCAGCGCTCATCTTCAGCGCCGCATCCGCTACCAGCCTCCGCCATTCGACCTCCCAGCCAGAGCCGTGCTAGCGTCTCGGCCCCGTCGTCATGGCAAAGAGCCAGTACCGAGGCAAACAAAAACCTGGAAGCCACGGCGCCCCGCTTTTCCCGTCCCCCCAGAACCGCCTTCAGCAGGTCAGCCGCAGCTCCGCCCCAGAGGGAAGCGCAAGGGAGATACCTTTTCGGTACCCCCTGCATTGCGGTGGCAGGGATGAGCTCATAAGTATCGCCGCAGTACCTGGTGCCAAACCACGCGAGCCCCGGGATTTGCCCAGGCTCGATTTAATTACCAAGCCGCCGGGGGCTTGTGATTGCCCCAGCCATTTGATGAAGGCTCATCTCCCCTCCCGTCGAGCGCTGGAGCTTATCGCAACTCTTCGCTCTCTTCCCAATTCCAGATTCGAATTGCATCCTGCCAGGCCCGACGCGTTCCTCGCACAGCAACACAACGGACTAAGCCTTACGTGCCGGTTCTGCTCGTCTTACTTGTACCGTCGCTTATCGCCACAACCTGGGGCCCGGCCTCAGCCCCAGCTGAAAAAAACGAAATTGCTGGCAGCACACCAGCCAGCCTCTCCACAGCACCAGCACTCGAAGAGGCGAGCCAAAGTAGGATTGCACGCGCTCCGCGGCAAATAACACTGCTGTGATACCCCGGCTTGTTTTCTCACTGTTCATTTCTTAACCCTTTTCACAATGGCTTCGCCACCTAAGCCCTGGGAACGAGCTGGAGCCTCAGTGCCTTCACGTAAGTACCAACACGGACTCGCTCCTATGCTCCTGTGCCCTGAACGCGCCTCTCTCGTGACCTTCACATGCTGACTGGTAGCCCTTTTCCCTCTCTCTAGTTACCATCCCTCCTTCATCAGCCTCATCATCAGCGCCTCTGTCGCCGGCATCATCTGTTGCATCCATGGACGCACCTCCGATACCAGAGCGCCCGGCGTCGTTTGCCGCGGCCATGACCCAGAACGCCGCCACCCCTACGCCCGGTGTCATGGGCGGCATGGCTGCCTCTCCCTACGGCGCCTACAACAACGCATACTCGTCGCCCTACTCAAGTCCCTACTCGCGCATGGGAGGCGGCTATGGAGGATATGGCGGCATGTATGGCGGCGGATACGGAATGGGCATGGGAGGCATGTACGGCGGCGGCATGTATGGCGGTGCCATGGGCGATCCCAACAGCTTGGCCGGCCGCTTCAGCAATGGCACCCAGGCGACCTTTCAGATGCTTGAGGGCGTCGTCACTGCCTTTGGTGGATTTGCACAGATGCTCGAGAGCACATACATGGCCACGCACTCTAGCTTCTTTGGTAAGTTTGTTGGATACTATTTCCGGGTTTGTCTCATCGCAAGAGCTGTATGCTAACCTATCAATAGCTATGATCTCCGTCGCCGAACAGTTCGGCAACCTGCGCGATACCCTAGGATCTCTGCTCGGAATCTTCACCCTCATCCGTTGGATCCGTAGTCTACTGGCCAAGCTCACTGGCCGCCCCCTCCCTGCTGATGTCGCAGCCCTCAACGCCTCAGACTTTGCTCGATTTGAAGGCCGATCTGGCGCTGCTGGATCCCAGCCCCCCAAGGCCAGCCGCAAGCCTCTCATCTTCTTCCTCCTCGCTGCCTTCGGTATCCCCTACCTCATGTCCAAGGTGATCAAGAACATTGCCGCCTCCGCCGAGGAGGAAGAGAAGCGTCTTCAGCAGCAGGCCCTCGAGGCCCAGCAGCCCGTCGATCCCGCCAAGCTGGAGTTTTGCCGTCTCCGATTCGACTTTGCCCCCCAGCAGCCCAACGGCATGGAACTGGAGGGACGCAAGGGAGATCTCGTCGCCGTCTTGAGCAAGAACGACCCTGCTGGTCAGCCCAGCGAGTGGTGGCACTGCCGCAGCCGTGATGGCCGCCAGGGATACCTGCCCTCAACCTATCTCGAGATTTTGAAGAAGTCTGCTGAGCCCAAGAAGCTCAAGGCCGCTCCTGATAGCAGAACCAACTCATTGACCAGCTCATCAACAAGCGAAGAGGGCAAGAAAGAGTATGCCACCGCCGATGGCATGCAGAGGAGTCACTTCTACTCTTAAAATAAAAACAAAGAATACCACTTTATACACATGTCTGTAATGATTGGAATGGGTTCGTCAAGGCTGCGCGATTAGATGCTCTGGTATAGCATGCTCTATTTATACCACTGGCGTGCTTCTTTTATTTTCATTTTTCCTTTGTCTTCTTGTTCTCTAGCTATCTAATTCGCTTTGGGAGTTTTATTTTCGGGGTATTTTGCATGCTTGCTATCGCATAGCCCTTTTTGTTTTAAGACGCTTTCATGGAGACGTGGATGAAGACCTGCTCCGTTTCCTGTATAAAAGTCGGGGGATGATTATTATCTTGTATTATTTACATACACCTTTTCTAAACAACTTTTATGACGATTGGAAACTTTGGAATTCAATCAATTTGTGTGCGTGTGATCTTTATTTGCTCAGCTTTCTGAGTTGCTTCTACTTATACGTGATATAGTGTAATAAGAAGAAAAGATCAGCCTAGTAATTTGCCACAATTATCTGTTGCTCTTGGGTCCCTCAATATTTGTAAATTATTCCCATATACGACCAAGTTGCTCCCTACGTTCGCAGAACTCTAGCATATCTAGCCCTCGGCTTCGTAAGAGTTGGACTTGTGCTTGGGTTGGAATTGGAAGCCTGGGTGAACAGGTCCCAGGAACATTTCACTGTCAAGAACATGTTAGCGTATGATATCTTATGCTTAATTATGCAACCAAAGAAGAGAATGAGAGGAAAAAGAAAAGAAAGCTTCCAGCCTACGTACCTGATCTTGATCCAGTCTCTGTAATTGTCCGATGCCATCATTGTCTCCATCTCATCTCTGCCCTTATACGCTGGCGGCCGGTCATTCAATCGCGGAGGCAAGTGCTCCAACAGACCAATCGGCACGTAGCGGTGCGCGAAGCTGAGATACTCAAGGAGGAAGCGTCTAGTGAATCCGATGCCAAGCTCGTCCGAGCCCCAGGCCTCGAGACCATACTTGACAAACTTCTCAATGTATCCGAGACGCTCGGTGGATGACTTGTCCAGGTACTGGCCCTTTTCGATTTCCTCAAAGATCCAGGGCTTGATGAGGGCACCGCGGCCAATCATGACGGAGTCGACGCGGGCCTTCTCAATATGCTCGTAGTAGTCAACGTGAGAGTAGCAGTCGCCGTTGCCGAGGAAGTACATGCGGCCGTCCTTGGCGTTGGGCAGGGTGCTCTCATCGGGCTCAGCAATGGTGTCGGTGATCTTGGCCTTTTCATCATTGTACGTCTTGATGAGGGCTGCGCATTCTCCAATGTAGACCCAGTCCGCCGTCTTGGTATAGCGCTGCTCACGGCTGCGGCCGTGGAGAGTGAGTGCTGCACAGCCAGGAGCGCCAAGTCGTTCGCGGTGCTCGCGAGCTCCAAAGGCTAGCTTCCCAATGACTTGGCTCGCCGTCGGGCGGTCCTTGCGAACACCAGTCCTGATCTTGGCGGTGATGGGGATCTCGCCAGACACGGCGTTCATGCCTCTGATCATGCGTTCCATCTTACCACTTGCCTCGAGGAGTGCGGATCCGGCGCCTGACTTGAATACCTTGTCGATGGGGCAGCCGCAGTTGAGGTCGATGAGCCGAAGGTGAGGGCAGAAACGGTTGAGGACGTCAGCAGCCTTGGTGACAACCCAGTGAGCACTGCCCGAGATTTGGGCGCCAAACTTCAGATCGCGTGAGTGGTTGTAGTCGTCAAACAACGGGATAGCTCCGGGATTCATCTTGGGGGGTGTAATCTCCGACTTGTGAGCGCGCATCAACGTCCAGTCGGGCTTGGAACCTTGGAGCAGCGGCATTCCCAAGGCCATCTCTGAGTAAGTAGCCTGACAGCCGAGCTCGACACACAGCCGTCGGAACGGGAGGTTTCCCTGCGTGGTCAAAGGGGCGAGAGTCGGAGTCTCAGCGCCAAAGTAAAGGCGGCGCTTCTCGGACGGCTTGAACGGCGGGTCAACATACCGAGCCCGAAGGTCTTCGAGGCCCAGTTCTGGCTGGTCTTTGCGGCGATGATGAAAGTCTTGGCTGATGTTGGATTCGTGGTTTAGCCACGTAATGTACTGGTCCGTCTTGGCGAAGTCGATTCGTTTGCGATTCAGCTCAATCTTTTGACCCATAGTCACTACATTGAAGATTCCAGGTCGCAACTCGTCTTCGCCCTTCTCTCGGCCATTAGAAGCCGCCTCTTTGTCCTCCGAAGAGTCTTTGGAAGCGGGCTCGTCCGCTTGAGTTTCTTCATTAGACTCCTTCTTGGATTCCTCTTTGGGTGGCCGGTTATCCTTCAAAACCAGCTCCTTCCTGCCATCCTCGTGCTCGATTTCTTCCATATGGCTCTTGACAAAGCGGCATTTCCAGCCGGAAGCGCAAAAGCCATGTGCCTCAAAAGCGGGACATTTTCCACCCAGGGCGTCCACGTCTTCGCGTCGGCCCTCACTGAGATATTTGCGTAGATCGTGGCACATTCTGCACTTTTCACCATACGGACATTCCTTTGGCGAGAACTCTCGAGCATAAGCCCTGCTGTTACAGAGCGGAATCGCATCATCGAACCTTCCAAATGAACGATCAATGTTTTGACCCTTGGCCTTCTTCTTCCCCTTCTTCCCCTGGGATCTGGAATCCTCCCCGTCTCTACGGGGCTGGTCACGGGGATCTGAGCCTCGACCTTCGGCAGCATCATCATCCACTGCGGTAGATCTCTCATCTTGCTTCCCTGACATATCAATGAGATACCTAGGATGCATAAGCTGGGCACGTATATGAATCATCAAATAGAGGCAACTTACTCCTTCTTAATCGGAGCCAGGCCCTTGACACGGTCGTTGGGCTCGCCATTCTCTGCTGCTCGTTTTGGGGCCTCGGAAGCAGGCTGGTTTTGACTGTTATCTGAAGTCTCTACATGATTGCCGTTGTGATTAGCATCAGGCGCATCTTGGCCATTCTCTTTCTGAGCAGGAGCTGCGTCGTCAATCTTAATTCGCTTGGCGGCTCGCTCTTCAGGATGAGGCTCAACATCTGGGTGGTTTTCCGCGATGGGGGTATCGGATTCTGTAGCCATATTGTGCAATGGCGTTGATATATATCTGGGTCGAGACAATGGCCGCTTGAAATACCCAGATTCCTGAGATAAATATGATGAAATACGCGGTTGAGGCAAAGAAGCTTTTGCCAGAAGTGTTCTGAGCAAGATCCTCAGTTCTTGTGCAGTATAACGAATGAAATAGACTTCCAAATAGATTGAGAGAATAGCAGAGGCTGGATTCCAATTGGGCCAGCCTTGAAAGTCGATGCTTGAATGAAGATGGGAAAAAATTGCTGTGGAGTTGGAAAATTCTATTGGATAGTGAAGTAGCGGCTGTGAGAAATTTCAGAGGTGGCCAAGTCACTTTAGCCACCTGCCTGCAGCCATATTCACTGCACGCTGATATGAATGTCACTTTTCTCAGCGTGCTGTTGTAGGTCATTAAGCTAAGAGAGACGTTACAAATAGAATAAAACCGCATTGATTTTAAAAGAACGGCTTTTAGCTATAATTATTGCTTTGGCCTAGAAAGAACAGCATTATTGCTGGTTTCGATTGAAGAATCGCAGCTTGCTTTCGATTCGTCTAAAGACCACATCAAAGCTCGAGTATCCCGCAATCGAGGCTCCAGACGCCAATTATCCAGCGCTCAGACCGCTATAGCACAATCATTGCGGCCCTGCTCAGCGCTCAATAGAATGCTACCCCACTACCCAAACCCCTCCTGCTCCCCTAAGCTGCCCTCAACCTCTCTCCCCCTTCAAAGGAGTTAAGCTCCTGCACGCGTCCTGACATCTCGCTCTTCGCGATTCGACGCTGCCGAAACTCGGCAATGAGGAGCAGCTGGCGAGACCATGGAAGATCTGGGCCCGTTCGCTAGTGCGACCCGGTCTCCTCACAGGACAGCAACATATGGCTCGAGACAGGGCGTGTCGTCGCAGAGAACCGCCGTCGACCCGTCCGCCCACAGACGACCGACGATGCTTGACGACGAGGACGACGACGAAGATGAGGACGACGACGATGAATACTTCGGGGAGGACGTGAGACGGAGGGTTGACGAAGACGAGCAGCGATATTCAGCGGCGGAAGATGACGAGAACGAGGAGCAATCGGTGACTCCAGTCCCCAGAAGCCACACGCCTGGCCGCCTTGCTGGTGCCAGGAGCAATGTCCCGGGCGATCAACCGCGCAGCAGCAAAGCAACCGCTGAGTTGGCCATTCGTCAACGAGCAATCTCGGCCTCGCACCCGCACCCTCCAGCGAGTCGCCCAACGGGGCAAAGAAAGTCGACCGCGGACAGTCTCCCCGACGTCCCTCCCCTTCCTCGCGATGGCGAAGCAGAACAAAAGACGGCAGCTACAGCTACAGCTACAGCTACAGCGGCAGCAGCATCATCGGCTGCTGCTGTAGCTGCATCGTCAAGAGCGACGTCCGCCGTGTCAGCTCGCCAAACAAGCTCCATCATGGCTCGCCCCTCGGCCGGCAAACACACCACGTTCCCCCCCTTGCCGAGACCCGGTGATGGGCCAGAGGTGCCCCCAGCCCCGGCATCCGGCATGTACTGGTCAAAGGCACCCATATCTGGAGCTGCACACTCGAATCTCCGAGCTCATACGACGACACTGATCGGCTCCAGCGTATACGTTTTCGGCGGCTGCGATGCAAAGACGTGCTTCAACTCCATGTACGTCCTTGATGCCGACTCGTTCTACTGGTCCGTGCCGCACATGGTTGGGGATATCCCTATGCCCCTCCGAGCCATGACTTGCACGGCAGTGGGGAAGAAGCTCGTCGTCTTTGGAGGTGGCGACGGCCCGACGTACTTTAACGATGTCTACGTCCTCGATACGGTCAATTTTCGCTGGACCAAGCCTCGCATTGTGGGAGACAAGGTGCCCTCAAAACGCCGCGCCCACACGGCATGCCTGTACAAGAACGGCATCTACGTCTTTGGTGGAGGCGATGGCGTGCGCGCGCTGAACGATATCTGGCGGCTCGACGTCAGTGACATGAATAAGATGTCGTGGAGATTGATATCCAGTGCCGAAAAGGTAGCTCCAGGAACACGGGACCGTCGGCCCAAAGCTCGCGGCTACCACACAGCCAACATGGTCGGCAGCAAGCTCATCATCTTTGGTGGATCGGACGGTGGCGAGTGCTTCGACGACGTGTGGATCTACGATGTGGAGAGGCACATATGGAAGCTCGTCAACATCCCCATCAGCTATCGTCGCCTCTCGCACACTGCCACCATTGTGGGCTCATATCTCTTTGTCATCGGAGGCCACGACGGCCACGAGTACTGCGCCGACGTGCTGCTCCTCAACCTAGTAACCATGACGTGGGACAGGCGCAAGACATATGGACTGCCCCCCAGTGGACGAGGATATCACGGCACGGTCCTGTACGATAGTAGGTTGCATGTTGTTGGCGGGTTTGACGGTAGCGATGTATTTGGCGACGTTATGATTCTGGAGTTGGCGGTTCACGCGTATTACTCGCAAATTAGCCATTTCACGATTGATGTATGATGATGGGAAAGTTTTGAAACGTTCATGAGGAGGAAAGACACGTTGGCTATTTCCTTTTGTTAATCTTGCATTTTTCCTATCTATTTTATTTTAACCCTATATGTGTGCATAGAAGACGCTGACTGAATCCGGCTGATTCCTCTTGTCCCTCTCTACTACCATTCTCATTACACCCCCTGCTCCCCTCC